>NC_092508.1:92029302-92332333 GCF_047511675.1 Marmota flaviventris
GGCCCTCTCTGTTCAGAATCTTGTTACTGGAATCCCCAGGTTCCAGAACAGTGAACCCATAAATTTCCATCTAAATTATTCAGTAATTTATTATTATCAGAGAAGTAACATTTTTGTTACTAATTACTTGTGATTATAAATCAGCCAATCTATCATTTCTATTATAAACAGCAGAACATAGACTGACACTGCCTTTACATTTTTTTTCAAATCATCTGCTACATTTTATAACAATTTTTTCTCTGGATAAAGAATATCGTTGGATTATTGTTTATCAGAATGTTTAGTGTGATATGTAATAAAACTCTATGGGAAGTTTATGGTTAAAACCCTAAAACAAAACTATAGCTATGGGGCTGGGGTTGTGTCTTAGTGGAAGAGTGCTTGCCTAGCATGTGTGAAGCACTGGGTTTGATCCTCACAGCACTACATAAAAATAAATAAATAAAATAAAGTTACATGTCCATCTATAAAAATTTTTTTAAAAAACTAAAGCTCTTTCTATCTATTTATTTACATTAAATCTTGTATTTACCATATCTAGTACCTGAGTATTTAGGAGAAAAGACTGAGAGCCAGAAACAATAAATGTAAATTCCACTCTGTGAAACTAAGTACCAAAGATGGGGACATGCAGTGGTCTGTCCAAGAGCAGGAGTACTTTTTGTGACAAATTCATTCAGAATTTTAGGCACATGGTGATACCTTTGTTTTCTCACATTTTGAGATAATTATATATTTACAGGAAGTTATCAAAAAGTTATAAGGTGCATGAAGTTTCCAGATACTTTAAACCAAGTTTCCTTCATGTTAACATCCTTTATAACCACAGCATGATATTGAGGGGAAGTTGACATTGGTACAATCAACATACTCATTCAGATTTCTCCAGTTTCACGTGCATTCTTGTATACATGTTTCTATGCAGTGTTATCACTTGTGCAGATTTGTGTAGCTGGTACCAGATCTCTATACAGAACTGTCCTATCACCACAAGGCTCTCATGTGTTACCACACCCAAACCCTCCCAACACTAACCCCCAGAAACCTCTAATCTATTGACCTCTACTTTTTTATTGATTTTATTTCTGTTTGTGAATTCTCTAAAATGTTCTCTTTATTGTCTGCTTCTGAGCTTATTATTCATATTGTTCACTTGTGGGCTGCAACAAAACTCCGAGAAGTCAGGCATCCCATCTCACTCATGAAATCTCAAACCCCTGTCTGGCTAACACATCTCTGCCTTCTCTGACCCTGGCCCTGGATGACTCCAAGATTCACCTCCTGCCCTTCTCCCTTGGCTCACACTCCTCCATGTGAGAAGCTCTGTGCTGCCTTGGGGAACAGTCTAAGCACCCTGGTATCTGGTGCCAAAGGACTTTCTTTGCACTTGATTTTTCTCTGCTTGGAACACTTTTCCCAGAGAGCAACACTCTCCTACTTTACTTAAATCTCTGGTCAAATATCACCACAGAGGGAAGAACTTTTCCAACTTTCATCTTAAAAGTGGCACACTCTCACTCAACTCTTATTATTTTCTCTTTTCTCTGAAACTGTTTTATTTTTCTTCCAGACAATTATCAGCCCTTGATATCTATTTTGTCCTTAATTATCCATTTTTCTCTGTTTTCATCAAAATTTTGTACTACAAAAATGAGTTTGATTGCTTTGTTGTTATATTCTAAGGACCTAAAATAGTTTGTTTTTTTTTTTTTTTACCATAGAGTGTGTCTCAATAAATATTTATTGGATAAATTAACTACCAAAAAAGATATTGGAAATAAACTATAAATAGCGCAAGACTCCAATTTTCTTTTTTAATCAGTGGGTATTTTTTTTAATTAAAATATTTAGCACAGGCAAGAAAGTGAAGAAGCTGCCATGCCTTGTCACTGTTAAAGAAACTTAAATGGCACAACATTTTAAAAATAAATTTTGGAAATGTCTTCCTTAAGTTTGAAGTGCTCATATCCAACAAGTTTATGCCATGGGATCGTGTTACAATAGTGACTTTTGAAACATGGAGTAGAAAGATGTTCTCTTCAATATTATTTGAGAATAGCTAGATGCCCTACAACACACTATTTGTTACAAGGGAAAAAAATCCTAAAGAGCCTTCTAAATGGAAATGATCAAATCAATTAATATCATCCATACATGGACATTAAGCAGCAACTGCTATACTGAGGTTTGTACATACTAAGTTACATGGGGGATGGGACAAGTGGCAATTTGATTTTTGATAAACTGACCCCGTGGGTATCCTGTAGGACCTCCCACCCCAATGAAAATCCATGGCCGTTCAAGACCTTTATATAAAATGGTGCAGTATTTGTATATGACCTGTGTGATTCTCTCATAATCTTAAATCATATCTAGACTATTATTATACTTAATACATTGTAGTGCTATGTAACTAATTATTATACTATATTGTTAAGGAATAATGACAAGAAAAAACTGTACATGTTTAATAATGCAATCAAATCTTTTTAAAGTATTTTTGATTTGTGTGAATATACAGATGTAAAACCTGAAGATATGGAGGACTATACTATATGCACACTTAGATATGTATGTGTGTGTGTGTGTGTGTGTGTGTGTGTGTGAGAGAGAGGGGGGGGGAGGGAGGGAGGGAGAGAGATGCAAAACCAGACCAGGAAGTATTTATGCCAATTCATTTACAATAAGTATTCCTGATATTATTGGGGCAGACTTGAAAAGAATGTTTAAATTTTATATACTATATATACTCTATGTAAAGTTTTATAACAATACATTTCTTTTATAAATAAAATTCAACAGGAAAAAATAAAATTAAATAGAATGTAGTCTCATTGAACTAGTTCAAATTTAAGTATCCTTGACACATAACGCCATAAGGTATTTGACATACTGTATTAACTGTTCACTGGAGATACTTGCTTTTAAAGGCAGTTTCTCTTAAATCAAAGGAAGAAATTGCCAGTGGGGCATCTCAGCAAGAGCCCTGTAGTGCGAAGGGCTTCCTATAGCACCTTAATAGATCACTGAGACCAATGCAATATCTGCATCAATCAAAGCGCAGTCTGGGGGAGGCTCAACTCTTCACCACCTACTAACTGCAGCTCATTGGCTGGCAAACTGCTTAAGGGCTTGACGTGGGGAGTTGGAGATTCTATAACTAGCATTCAAAGGACTAAAAATACCAGATGCCTGCTTTAATTAGATACCCTCCTCATACGATTGCAACATATTACCTGTGGTCCCAGTGAGTAGACTCACATTCATGTCACACTGACTCTGCACACAATCCAAACTGCCTCATAATTACATTCGTTTAGAGCCAGAATAGCAGATCCTCCCATTATTTAATCAATTTTTTTTTCCTTTTTAAGACATGAAATTTATCAGCAAAGGTGTTTCTCACATGATCTGCTAGGAAAATAGTGTTAACTAATTGGAACTGAGCTAGCATGACTTGAAATAATTCCTTGATCATATGTTACTGACCTTTAACCAATAGCAACATGACAATTTGGTAGAAGTTGCACATTAACTCAGCACTTAACACCCAACAAATAATTATAGACTATACTTTAAGCTTAAAAGGAAAGGAAAGGAAAGAAACATAACAATATGCAACATGCACTAGATGGAGAAAATGATGTTGAATGACGGGACAAAAAGAAGCAATACTGAAGATCTGCTAGGTAATATATAGGATCAAATACTTGGAAACAGTATGGGCAATAATATCACCTGAAACATCCAAAAGAAGTGAGGTAGGATGCTATAAATAGCAGAAAATATATGGGACTGAGGAGCACAACTAAAGCATTCAATTATCTTCAAACGAAGCCAGTTTGATATTAAAAAGGACATAGGAACCTACTTCAAAGTTGTAGAAGTTTCAAAATACATTGGCTTCCCCTACATACATATTCTCATTAATGTCACAGCCCTGTGCACCTTTGTGGGACTCAACGACTCTAAACATGGGGAGGCACAAAAATACAGATGGATCTAGAGAGCTTAGTAAGCCCACTCAAAGTGCTGGAGGACATGAACAGTACATTTCTATCCCAGGAAGAAAGTCCACCACCCCTTCACAATGGGCTTGGGGTCCATATTTAGGGAAGAAGATCTACAACAAGCACAGGAAAAAGCCCTTAACGTCATTAGTCACTGGGGAAATACAAACTAAAACCATTAGGAGGTACCCCCGACTCCCCACGGCCAACAAACACCAAGATAGTCAGAAAAAAAAAATTGAAAACACTGAATGTTGATAAGAGTATTAAGCAACAAGGACCTCATATTTACACCTAGCCAGCAATTGGGAAATGGTGTAATCTATTAGGAGATTTTTATAAACCTTTATCTACCCTATGACCTAGCGATTTTATCCTCGGTTATAAAACCAAAGAAATAAAAGCTGATTTGTTTTTACCACGAAAATCCTAGTACAAGAATGTTCATAGTGGCACAACAAATAATAGTAGAAAGGTTATCAACCACCAAACCCTGATGTTCATGAGCAGATTGGACAAATGAAATGTGCCATGTTCATACAATGGAATTATTCAGCCATAGAAGACCAAAACTCTGACATTATCCTGACAACACAAAAAGCACATATGATACAATTTATAGAAAATATTAGAGAAGGATAAAGTAATTTGTGACGGAAAGATGAATGGCTGCTTCTAGTGAGGGTTGGGAGAGGAAGTGGAAAGAAACAAATGGAAGGGGCAGAGAAACTATCCATGGTGATGCAAATATTTGTGTTTTAATAAACATCTGTCAAAACACACACTTATAATCCAAACATTTTATTGCATTTATATTACATTGCAATTAAAAATCACAGAGGTATAATATAAGTGAGGATTTCAGCTGTGCAAATATTTTCTAGAAATTTCATTCAAATAAAAGCTAAATATCTACCTGGAAAATCCTACTGATGGTGCATTCATATTTGAAATTGTAAAGAAAGCAGGGAAAGAAGTTGCTATTCCAAGACAAAGTCTTACAAATATGAAGTTATTTTTCATTAGTTCAGAAATGGTGAGCATTGGCAGAAAGCAATTTTTTCTAACCCTTAGGCTACGGATTTGCTAAACACAGTATGGCTAACATGAAAAGAAATGAATTATCTCTAAGTAAAATTCGAAAGTTTTGTGTTTAAGAGGAAAAGTCTATAAAGATGACACAGAAAAATGGAGAATGACATTAAGAAAAAACAATGGGTCTAATGGCCCTAATGAGGAATGTCATTACGTATAATTGTCTGATGTAAGATATGACTCTTCACTTCCTTCTTCCCTCAAATCTTTAGAAAAATATCCATTTCTCATTAAACCATTGGGAACATCTATTTTTCACTAAATCATCATATCACTGGAGCTATATCTGGAGACTGTGTTCTAAGAATAAGTCTTGTCCCCAGGTAGACGCAGGTCAAAAGTGGGCGAAACTCGTGGAGATTCAGGTATTGTCAGGTTTTTCAAGTTCCTTTAAGGTTTGTGACAGACACAGAGAGCTGAGCTAAACTTGAACCTCAACATCAGAAAGGTAAGTTCCCAAAGGGTCAGAGAAAAGAAATGGACGATATTTCTTGAGAAGAAATTGTTGAAACTGGTATGAAATGTAAGCAAAGTTTGTGGTTATTAAAAATAGTAAATGTTATAAGTACAATTTGAATGACTGAGTCATACAAAGTAACGTCTTAGTCCGCCAGCCTCTGCCCAGACGATTCAGAAATAAAATTATGAGCACAAACATTTTTAAAAAGGATTTTAAGATGTATACTCCTCCAAAAAGGAATTCTGAACCTCAAATTGCAGGAACCTCAAAGTGGATTTGAGAGAAGGAAGTTTCTAAGGACTCATGGAGCTGTACGGGGAGTTTTCTTAGGAGTACATGTTTTAAGGACTTGAAAAAATTCAGACAGAAGCTTGACAAAAGCTAAGGGAATCATTAGTGATTTGACTTCAAAATGACATTAGAATGTTAGAAGGGCTAAACCTTGATAGACTAGGCTTGTAAAAATACTGAAGAAATCCCCCAAATGTGGAAGGGGTACTTTAAAAATTGTTGATAAGAAAAGTAACTGAAAGGATCAGATGACTTCTGTTTCAGCAGAGAGAATAGTGAGATTACAAGGGTAAGAAGGGCAATAATGATTTAAAAGTCTAATATTTATTGAATATTTTCTCAATGGTACTGAGATACAAACTGTATATTACTATTTTACATGTTGCTTACAACAGCCCTGTGAGGCCAGTACTGTCATCAATCTTTCCTTTATGCTCAGAAGACATTGAGGTTCCTAGTGTAAGTGCTTTTGTCTCTGAGGCAAAGCCTGCAGGGAAACAGCCAGAGTCACTTCATTCTGAGTGCAGAACCTGTCCTTGTAAGCACCATGCAGTCATTTACCTTTTAAACTCTCATTGTTGCTATTATTACTGAAATCCTGGGCTACACCTGAAAAGGTAGAAACTTAGAAAGCAGGAATCAAACTCTAAAGCAGGCAAGGAGATCATGTATAATAATCTGAGCCTCTTACTCTGGATCAATTATAGCCCAGAATACAAAGGGAATGTGTATAACCAAAGACTTACGTGCTGCCGAGAAGAGAGAGGAGGGCACAAGAGTTGGCTTTATCCCACATTCAAGCCCTTGCCCCATGAGGCTATGGAACCCTGGTCCCATGGTGAGGAGTTTGAGGATCCCCCAGAGTGCCATATCTCAGCCAAGGTACCTCCAAAACTCCTCCAGGGTTCCACTCCGGCTGACCCAGATGTCCCTGTTTCTTTGGGACTCTATGGCACATTGGAACACAGCGTCCCTCACCTTCCCCACTAACCTTCACTGTAATTCCTGAAGGCACTGCCAAAAAGAGGCCACTGGTTTAAGGTTTCCATAAAAAGGCTACATCACCTAAAAAGAAATTTGATACTTAGTGTCAGATCTTAGTGGTTTCTTCCCTTCACAGGGGATTACCTTTCCTGGCCATTGGGAAGGATGAGGACTGCCTTCCCTCAGAGTGCTCTGTTCTGGATTAAGTGCAGAGGATTAAGTGCTCTGGATTAAGTGGTTAAGAGCATGCACTCTAGAATCAGAGATCTAAATCCTGGTCTGTCATTGCACCTTTATGCAAATTACTGCCACCTTGCTTTCTTGCTGAGTATGAAAGGGATGGTGTTGTAGCTCACCCTACAGGGATGTTGCAACAATCTTCTGAGATGACTCATCTGAAGCAGCAATAAGGCATTTACATTTCACAGCAGTGCCATCCACAATGTAAGTACTCAACAAATACTAGTTATCTGTGTTATTTCCAAGTTCTGAGAAATAGTTCTGCACTATCCAGTATGGTGACTGGTAGTCACATAGCCACATATGGCTATTCAGCATTTGAAATGTGGCTAAACCACTAAGAGATTGCTGCCAGTATAAAATATATACAAATATCAGTTCAAATAAATTTAAAATAATTTTAAAGGGAAATTAAAATATCATTGATCATTATACTGATTTTATGTTGAAATGACAGTTAGTTGGATATATTATGTAAAATGAAGTATACTGTTAAATTATTTTTTAATGTGACTGTTAGGAAACTTAATATTACTTATGTGGTTCACATTTGTGACATCTTCAAAAGGAAGGTATTGCTCCAAGTGATCTGCAGATTAACATCACAAGTACTTCCTGGGAGCTTATTAGAAATGCTTGTGAGAATGTGCCTCAGACCTAGTGATTCATAATCTTCATTTTTAAAGATTCCCAGGTAATTTATATTGTACTTAGAATATGAAAAACACGATTTTAGAGGAAATATCAGTTAATTTCACAATGCTTTGAAGAAATGGGGCTTTCTTTGGAATTCATTACATAGAGAAGTTTAGGTTCCATTTGCCCAACCTCTTCCTTTTACAGACTGTAGAACCTGAAAGACTATTAAAACCCCACTCTCCACCATCCCTCAAAGGAACTCTGTCCTTTCATCCTTTCAGGATGCTTTAAAATAGAGTATGTGGGGCCTTACTACAATGAGGAATTGGGGTGAGGAAGTAGAAGGTCTAAACAAACCAATGGTGAACTTTTATTTTAAAAGGAAAAGAGGTAGATACCACAGTGCATTCAGCGTGATAATAACTGAAAGCAAAATGTTATTTTTAAATAGATAGTAACTACACAGAAAGGAAATCATATTTCATTAAGAGATAATTAGAATTAATTAGGTATCCTCTGTGATGAAAGAATATAAAAATATGACTAATGAAGCCAAAGTTGAAGAAGGGTGTTTGGTATTAAGAAAACATGAAGTACAGAATAGTTGTCTCTACATTTTTGAAGGAATTTATATTAAAAAAATAGATTATTTTTTATGTAGCTTGTAAGCTCCAAATTGGAAGAAATGGATAAAAATGAGGCAAATTTATACAAGGGGAATTTCTGTGGAATAATTTCAACTTTGTAATGAATTACTTATCACTAGCATGCCACCTGAAACCATGCCCTGGGTCACTTCAAGGAGGAATTCACTATGTCTAGGAGACATCTGCACCAATCAATCCCCTTTCAAATTGTAAACATTAGGATTCCACCATATTTGTTAGCAAAGATAACAAGGAATGGTCATTATAAGATTAATGTTATATTACACCATAACTTCTAGCCTTTACCAACATAAAAAAGGTAGGTTTGGAATTGATAATCCCTTAATATTGGGCACAAGTAATAAAAAATTTGACAGTATGCAGTATGAACACAAGCAAGAAAGTTTCTCTACCCTGCCAAAAGAAATGGTCTATTCCATTATTCTTATGTTAAAAAAAAAGTTACCAAAGACTCACTCACACTCTCTCTCTCTCTCTCTCTCTCTCTCTCTCTATATATATATATATATATATATATATATGTGTGTGTGTGTGTGTGTGTGTGTGTGTGTGTATGCTTTCCTTACAAAAAGAATTAGTGTGGGGAGGAAATTGGCATTATAGAATTACGGAGATTGAAATTATAATATAATTTAGCCCTTTGAACAAAGGACTTGGGTTACTATATCTATTAATATGTAACAATGAGTTAACCATATACTATTTCTCTTTTCAGTGACTGCCCCATTCCAGATCCTTTATGCCAATCTCAGCTCCCCACACCCAATATTACTTATGCAATATCACCCATCTGCCAGTTCTCTGCCCCTGCCTCTTGTTCCTCCTTTCCCTTGCTCCTCAAGACAAACCCCTCCCAACCTAGCTCCTTTGTTGACTTCTGAAAGACCTCTTGTTTTCCTGGCTGTGACAATCAAAAATCTCAGACATATTCTGCCATCTGTCATCTAATGCCATATATCAAGTATACTTGAATACAAATCTCTTTTAGTTCCTTCATTTCTGCTCAGAATGTTTACCCATATACTTGTATGGAAACAAAATTAAAGTACTCAGAAATAGATTTATCTTAGAAGTTTGAATCCAACCACCCCATAATACAAATGGCCAAAATGCAGGTAATGAATACTTGTAATGAATGATAAATGATATAAGGAAATCTCTGGGTAAAGCTGAGCTTAAAAGTATGACACAAAGTTCAAAATAAGACTCAAAAGAAAAAAAAAGTTCCTTTAAGAAGTCATACATCTGACAAGAAAAGAAGAGCAAAATGTGTTGATCTGCAACAGGACCTAAATTATACTACACAGTTTCCCCCTCTAAGAAGGATAAAAGAGAAGTCAGCAACAAAGATTTAATACATGGAACTACAGAGTTCCAAAAGTAAGCTGATTGATGCATGGTATTTAGCTGCCACATCTTTTAGGCTTTGATTCCACCTGGAATGACTTGGAAATAGGATAAAAAATAATTATCTTTGTTTGTATAAAAGGTTACAGATTTTCAAAAATCTTTGACATAGAATTATCACAATAGGAGTTTTCTGCAGGGTCATAAAGAAAAAAGTCATGTGGATTATATAAGATATAAGGATCAACTAGGAAACAGAAATCCAGCAAGTCTTAGCTAAAAAGTAATTAGAGTTAGCAAGTCATTAAAAGCTTTGATGCTAAAGCCACAAACTCAACACTGAGCCCTCCCACCTAAAGTGATTTTCACTGGAAACACATTCTCATGGGAGCTTTGTGACTCCTGGCGCCACCTTCCAAGCTGTGGAACTTGAATAGTTGCTGAATTTAGCTGAGAAGAAATTCCACAGTTTAGCTATTTACCAGAGTAAATTAGTGTGGGGGAAAAATTAGTGTAAGTTAATAGAAAAGGTACATGTTTCACAGGCATTCGACTTTCAGGTCGTGGGTAATGGTGGAAAAGCGGACAAGGGTAAGAATTTTAAGGCATGGGTCTAAGGTCTGCAATGGATCCATTTTGAGAACTTATGCACGTTTCAACTTCTGCAGGTCTCAATTTGCACATCTTAGGATAAAAGCATCAGATCATATCAATTTTTCTAACATTCTCTATTGTATTATGCAAAATTTAACATTTTCAGGCTCAGTCTAGACTCAGGACAAGAATCTCAAGAAGAGCTCAGGAAGCAAAGTGTTTGGTGAGTATCATAGGGTTACTTATTTCAACAGGTGTTAATAATTCCTGCTTAAGTGATAATTAAATTTTCTCTCCCCACTCCCAATTCTTTAAACCTTAGTTAAAATTATACTTTATCTTAACCTAAACAAATAAATGTAGGAAGATATTATTAAGTCAATAATTAATTTATTTTAATGAAGTTATCAGATTTAGGAATGATAGTTTTTAAAGGTTGTAAGCTTTATCTAGTCAACCCTATACTAAAGGAGTCTCATCAGGTTTACAGTATATTCAAACTAATAGGGAAAGAAAATTATAGGATATAATTTGAGGGTGGTGGTTAATTATGTGTAACATTCACACTGGGTGATGTGGTATACGTCTGTAGCCCCAGCTATTTGGGATACTGAGGCAGGGGGAATTCTCAAGTTCTGGGCCAGCCAGCTTGGACAACCTAGTGAGACACTTTCTGAAACTAAAAAATGAAAATGGCTGAAGATGTAGCTCAGCGTAGTGCACCCCTTAGTTCAATCCAAATAATTTATTCAATGAAAGAAGATTTTCCTAAGGGAAAAAGCCAGAGCAACAAAATTACTGTTAAAATCCCCAAATAAGCAAATTGCATTTTAAAGGTTGAGTATCCCTTATCTAAATTGCTTAGAATCAGAAATGTGTAATTTCAAAGGTTTTCAGATTTGAGAATATTTGCATAGGCTTCACTGGTTTAGCATCCTTAATCTAAAACTCTGAATTCTGAAATGTTCCTAAATCAAAAAAGGTTCTCAAAATTTAGATTTCAGAGCATCTCAGATTTGGAGTTAGGGATGCTCAACTTATATTTCACTTACAGCATTTTCACTTTGTAAAACATTATGAAATAAAAATTTCTAATTTCCTAAGATCCATACATTTAATTTAAATTCTTTTATGTAATTCTTTGGGGAATTTTGTTTCTGTTACCTAAGATCAATAGAAAGCAAATCAACTATAAATGTAAACCTTTAATTATCTAGAGTAGAATTTCCAGAATATCAGCTTCACAGGTCAAAAAGTTGAATAGAATCATTTTATTTTGCATCTCCAGAGTTTCTGCAGCAGAATCCAAACTGTTATATATTTATTTTATATAAATACTTTACATATCTTAATAACTCTACAAACCCATTTGATTCAGGAAAATGTAATATATTCCAAAAAAGGTTATGATTACTTTCATTGTGTATATAGTTTATCTATAATCATTGCCTTCTATGTGTTAATGCTGTAAAACAATATAACTAAAACCTCTTACATGCATGCTACATTTAATCAATCAAATATTTTGGAGGACGTGGGTATTTTATTGTTTCATATGGTATAAATAATGGTTTCTGATTATAATTGGAAAATCAGCAGTTGACTCACTATATGTAATTATCACAGGTATAGTTTTCATGCACAGAGTGTGTTAACGTGTTATTGAAAGACAAAACTCTCTGGGTCTGTCATATATATAAGGCAACACTTCTTGTGTTCACAGATACAGACAGCTTTTGTTTCAGATTACCATCTCAAAAATGTCTGTATAACAAATGGGCTTGGAAGAGAGATAATTCAACCCTTGGGGCCAAAGGTTGGGCAGGTGTGCTTCAAGCCCCAAATCCCAGGGTTCCTCTTTTGTCTCACATCACTGTGTGTGTAGGCATACAGGGCTTTCATTGAATTTTACTGTTGGAACTGGGATTCAAGAAACTGGTATAAATGATGACACTTTGACACGACTTTGAGTAATAAATATCCCTTTCTCCTGGACATAGGTACCTTTGCTTCTACCAATATCTATGCAAAAGCCATAGATTAACATGTTAGCTCATCAGTAGGGTAATATCTTAGATTCTTTGAAGTTCTTGACATGTGTGAATAGTAGTTATTCACATTTGAATTTACAAATAGTCAATACAGTAGTTTTGTACAATTCCCTTAGAATCAGTTGTTTCTCAACTGTGTTCTTAGAAACCCTGGAGATTCATTTTACAACTATCCATTTCAATTGCATGACCTAGCCCTGGGAAATTCTTTGAAAAGTGCAAAATTTTTTTCGTGAATTCTATTATACCTATTCTTGCATCCTTACCTTTACCACTTTTTCTGTATCAAATTGTTGCAAAAGAATGCTTCTTAAGTCATGTTCTGAAAACTTCTTGCATTAAAATCAACTGAGATGCTGACTTGCAAATTCCTATTAAGGTACTTCCACGTTTGTTACAAATCAGTTCTGAATGCACCCCACAGCTGAAGAACTCAGAGTAGTGTCTTGTTCTCAGAGATAAAGGAGCACATCTTATATACACCTCATATCACAAGCCAGGCAGTAAAATGTCCAGGCCAATTCCTGAGTCATGCTCTACTGGCTCCTAAACATTTTTAATTCTATATCTTCCCAGAGAGAACAGGTTACATAATCGCATTACAGGAAGAAACATTCCTGTTGGATCATATTATAACTCTAATTTTACAGATGAGGAAGCTGAAGTGTTTTTTTTTTTTTTTCCATTTTAATAGAAAATTCGAAGGACATATTCTTTCCCTTTCCAGGATGCTTGTTTAATCTGGCCTTCAAAAAATAGTATTTACCTACCTGGAATACAAGATTCATCATATAATACTCATGTAATTTGTTTGGGTGTCCAAATTGACTTTGGTTTGTGATATTTAAGGTTGATTTGTTCATCCGTGTATCTTGAAAAATCTGGCATGGTGCCAAGCATTTAGAAAGGCTATAATAAACAGGTGAATACTTAAGAAAGAAAAATAATAATAATAATATCTTTGCTTTTTGAATACTTACTATTTCTTAGTCACTGTGCTATGATTTTTCTCTCCTTTAAAATGGGATCATCCTGACAACTCTATTGTGTGTGTGTGTGCATGTATGTATGTGTGTGTGTGTATTTATGTGTATATATATATATATACACACACACACACACACAAAATAACTGGAGAACTGGAGGCTTATAGAAGCTTTGTGACTTTCCCAACATCATAAGCTGGAAATGTCAAACCTGGCAATCCCCACTTCAAAGCCTAAGGTCTTAACCATTAAGCAAATCAGACCTCGGTACACTTATATTACACAGCAAAATCCATAAAGTCACAATGACTGCACTCCCGTTAGTTTTAAGAAATCCCATTTATTTCTCAAATATAAAGAAAAAGGTTTTGGATGGGCAGAATTTTGGCCACCCCAAGATGTCTAAATCTTAACCACCTGGAACCTGTGAATATCTTAGATTACTTGGCAAAGGGGCATTAAAGTTTCAGATGGAATTAAGGTTGCTAATAAAGTGACCTTTGGATGAGGATATTATCCCATCCTGGATTATCTAGGTGGATCCAACGTCATTGCTTTTTAAATGGAAAAAGAAGGCAGAAGAATTAATTGGACATAAGTTTCCTATCCTGTATAGGAACACACAACCAGGTTAACTGCATATCATGTACAACCACAAGAATGGGATCTAAACTAGAATAAGTCATACTTCATATATATAAAACAAGTCAAAATATACTCTACTGTCATGTTTATCTAAAAATAACAACATCAACAAAAACAAAACAAAATAACAACAAAAAAACCCATAAGGGCAACCTTTAAAAGATGGGAGCAGATTCTCCCCTAGGGCCTCCAGAAAGAATGCAGCAGTGCTCCAATCTTGGCTTTGGCCCAGTTAATCCCAGTTTGGACTACAGTACTCCATAACTGTAAGATAATAAAGTTTTATTGTTTTAAGTCACTAAATTTGTGTTAATTTGTTATAGCAGCAATAGGAAGCCAACATAGGGGTGTAACAGAAAATTCCTGTAGAAGAAATAGCTAGCTGCCCCTCAAAGATCCATGCTTCCTTCCTAAAGAGCAGAGTCAGTGGTAGAAAGGGGCTACCCTGCAAATGCCATAATTTTATTCTTTTAATGCTGAGTAATATTCCATTGTGTATATATACCACAGTTACTTTATCCATTCATCTATTGATGGGCATCTAGGTTGGTTCCACACTTTAGCTATTGTGAATTCAGCTGATATAAACATCAGTGTGGCTATGTAATGATTTTAAGTCCTTTGGGTATATACTGAGGAATGGGATAGCTGGGTCAAATGGTGGTTCCATTCCATGTTTTCTGAGGAATCTTCACACTGTTTTTTAAAGTGATTGCACTAATTTACAGTCCCAACAGCAATGTACGAGTGTCCCTTTTTCCCCACATCCTCTCCAACACTTATTATTGTTTGTATTCTTGATGACTGCTATTCTGACTCAAATGAGATGAAATCTTAGTTTTGATTTACATTTCTCTAATTACTAAAGATGTTGAACATTTTTTCATATATTTGTTGATTGCTTGTATATCTTCTTCTGAGAAGTTTCTGTTCAGTTACTTAGCCCATTTATTGATTGGGTTGTTTTTTGGTATTCATTATGACATTTGCAGGTAAATGTATGGAGTTGGAGAATATTATGCTATCAAAGTAAGCCAATCCCTCAAAACTAAAGGCTGAATGTTATCTCTGATTAGTGTATGCTAATCTATGATGAGGGGGCCTGGGAAGAATGAAGGAACTTTGGATTGGGCAAAGGTGAGGGTAGGGAGGGGTTGTGAGGGTAGGAAAGATGGTGGAATAAGATGGACATCATTACCCAAGGTACATGTCTGATTGCATGAATAGTGCATCTCTACATTGTATACAACCAGAGAATTAAAATGCTGTGCTCCATTTGTGTATGATGAATTGAAATGCAACTAAATAGAACAAATTAAAAATAATAATAAAAAAGAAAGTGGCTACCTTGCTAGGGGCCACAGTTTCCTGCCCTGACTATTCTGCACTGGGTTGAGTCACAATAAAGAATATCCTCAGTGGACCACCTAAGTGTATCAGTCTTGAATCAAGACATTTACATTCTGGTGTGTGATCTTCCTGCTCTCTACTGCCTGGGTGACACAATTCTGGCCACAAAATGGAAAATCATGCACCAAAACTTTAACTAACTTGCTCAAGGCCTCTCAGTATGAGTTGGAACACAATGATAGAAAGGGTAAAATAAAGTAAGCTGGAGAGGTAGGCAGGACCAAATCATACATGGCCCTATGAGTAATGTTAAGAAGTTTGAGTTCAAGGGAAAGCACTGAAATAACTTTGCACAATAATGTTACACTTGGAAGATGCCTATGGCAGGAATGTGGAGAAGAAAAACAGTAACAACTAATACTTAGCAGTTACAATAGTGCTTATTATATAATGTTCTGTTCTCAGTGATGTGTGTGGTATGTGTTCATTTACTTCTTACAGCATTCTTATGTGCCAGGGATTATCATTATGTCCATATTACAGATGAGGAAACTAAAGGATAAAAACAGACTAACTTGTACAAAATCATACAGCTTATAAGTGATGGAGGCTCTGCACAGGTTAGCCTGTCTGCAGAGCCTTGTGCTAAGCACAAAAACCATGCCCCACTGTATTTAGGAAGGAGTAAGAACAGAAGGAGACAAATCAGTTAGGAAACTACTATTGCAGTCTATATTAAAAAAACAGTGCTAGAAGTGGAAGGAGATGGAAATTAAATGAAGATGATAAACACATTTTATTTGTAGGTAAAATGAAAAGAACTTAGTGATGAGCTGAAGGCAGGTAAAGGCATCAGTGATGGTGGGGGTATTTCCTAGTCTTTCAGCTGAGTGTGTGGCAAAAAGACATCATTTCACAAATTTTTAAACCCTGGATGAACCTCTGATACGAGCATGGCGAAGACAGAGAAGAGTCGAATGAAGGTAACACTGAATTAAAAATGCCTGTAGATCATTCAAATCGAAAGGCTGTGTGCAAGAATGATCTTGAGCCTAGAAAGCTTTGGGACAACTGGATCAAACCAGAGGTCTCTAACACAAGTACTATCCTAGAAAAGCAAGTATTAGCTGGGCGTGGTGGTGCACACCTGTAATCCCAGTGTCTCAGGAGGCTGAGGCAGGAGGATCACAAGTTCAAAGCCAGCCTCAGCAATTTAGCGATGTCCCCAAGCAACTCAGCAAAACCCTCTCTCTAAATAAAATATAAAAAAGGGCTAGGAATGTGGCTTAGTGGTTAAGTGCCCCTGGGTTCATTCCCTGTTACAAAATAAAACAAAACAAAATAGAAAAGCAGGTATAAAGGGAAAAAAATTCAAGTGGCCCACTGAATTACATATATTTAGAAATTGTCATGAAAGTAGATTTCAAGAATTCTCACCACAAAAACAGATATGTATGTGAGCTGATGCATACTTCAAATAGCTTGATGTTGTTATTCAACACTCATTAATGTATGCATAAAAAAGAAACATGTCATACACCATAAATATATACAACTTAGTTGTCAATAAAAAAGGAAAGAAGTAAATTAAAAAAATAAAATGAGCTACAATTATGTATCTCCTTCTAAGATGCACAAATCTTGTACTTAGAAGTACCATCACAAGTCAGCTGATTTCCTAGCTTTCCTCTTGATGTAGAAATCCATCACTTCTAAAGTATTCTTCAGAAAATGGCCAGAGGACAGACAGAGTCACTTAACTAAGCTTAAGTACATGGAAATCTCAACAAATGCCTAAAATCTAATGAGAAGTTTAAATCAGAGCTTAGGGGAAAAATGTGCTAAATACGGGCTGGGGATGTGGCTCAAGAGGTAACGTGTTCACCTGGCATGCGCGGGGTGCTGGGTTTGATCCTCAGCACCACATAAAATAAAATAAAGATGTTGTGTCCACTGAAAACTGAAAAATAAATATTAAAAAATTCTCTCTCTCTCTCTCAAAAAAAAAAAAAAAAAAGAAAAAGAAGAAAAAGAAAAAGAAAATGTGCTAAATAGAATATTGCCAATGCTAAAGATTTCCTGCAGAAAGGTTTGGGCAATAAGTGTCTATTTATTCCACATCCTACTTTGCTAGTGAATTCACATATTCAACAAGGCTAGAGGAACAGATTTGGAAACAATCACTTACTGTCAGAAATTCCATTGCCAAAAAGAACACCATTACCTCTTGGCTCCGTGTTCAAGAAAAATCCAGGCCAGCTAGGAAAATGAAGCTGAGTGAGACATTCAACTAAAGATTGTAAATGTAATCTCAGCACGTTTACCCAAATGTAGTTTTTCTACCCTGTAAAAGAGAACCTAACTGTTCTCTCCCCCTACCCTCTGTGGTACTGGGTATTGATCCCCGGGCCTTGCACATGCTTGAAAAATGCTTTGCCACTGAGCATCATCCCTAGCTCCCTGAACAGTTCATTAATGGAGTGCAGGTGTATGTGAACAATGGAATGAAGAGGAAACTGTCTTAAATTAAAAAGTGAATGCCTAAAATTGAATGGTAAGACTGTGGGCAGAAGAATATATTCATTTATTCAGGAAATATCTACTGAGTTTTTATCTACCTTTTGCCAAGCAATGTGCTAACTGCTGTGAAGTCTACCACAATTACTAAAATTGTTCTCGCTCTCAAGATTTATACAAGGTGAAAGAAGGAGAGAGGGGAAGAATTGGTAATACTGGATTATGAGGAAGAAGTAATATATAAAATAAAAATTAAAAAATGAAGTTAAGGAATAGAAAAGAGAAGTGAGATAGAGGAAGAGAAGGAAGACTTACTATTTACAGCTTCCCCACTCCTTTGGGCCCATATCACGTACCATTTATTGTAATAAACCATACAAAACAGTGTCTCTCATTCTTTCCTTTGATAAATATTCATCATATTTTGCTGTAGCCAAAGTCCTTTAGAAAGCAGAGCCTACAATGAGACCCTGTCGATAATACTTTATTTGGGAAGCACAAGGCCAAGCAGAAGTGGCTGTGAGGAAATAGCAGGAACAGAACAGAAAATACGAGACTGAGTGCATGATGTGTTACAGTGCTATCATTTCACACCAAACCACCACCAAGTTATATAACAAGTTCATGGTAGATCTGTGTTTGGGGCAAGAAAGTATGTTCCTGTAAAAAGTACAAGAAGAAATCCATATCAGAATAATGTACAGATACACTGACGAGTATTGGGTCTCCCCCTGGATCTTGTTTCCTATTGGCCCAGGCTCACTCCACTGGGAGCCACGTTACCTACACTTCCAAGTTGTATCTCCCAGACTGGAACATCCAGCACCTTGGCTGCTTCTCAGTAGGTCAGGTCCCAGACACCACCATGTGCTGATGTATCCAAGTATGAAAGTGAATTGGTATTCCTGTGCTTGTAGAACATCAACCAGAAAAAAAAATAAAAAGAACAAATGTGGTGAAAGGAATACTATGAGGTACATAAAACTTGGATTCAATACAAACATTACTATTTTCCAGATTCTGTGTCAGGTACACAGATGTGGCCCTTGATCTCATAAACCTGCACAGCATCCTGTTGAACAGTATACACAGTGACAATGAGTGAGATAAAGAGCTATGACAGTGGAAGAGCAGAGATGATCTATGTCATCTCACAGAGTTCCCACAAGAAAAGACTTCTAAGAAGTAAAGCTTAGCAAGGTAATAAGCGTGAGCCAGGGAGTGAGTTTGCAAGGGTGGAGTAAACAATGGACATCTCAGAATAATGGGCAGTGGACAGAGAGCAACTGGCTGCAAAGACCTAGAGCACTAGAAAGGTTCAGCATCAGAGTTAAGGTGATAGACAAGAATGAAGAAGGTAATAGTTCAGGTCCTACCTTCCCATCACCATAAAGCTTAAAGTCACAGTCTACCCATCCACCTATCGAGCCTAAATCACAGCCCCTGCCTTCACCCACCTTATATTTATGTCCAGTTTGAATATGAGTTTCATTCTAAATGTGCACTATGATATTTCACCTTTGTGTCTTTCTGTACACGCTTCATTGAACTCCTATATAAACCAAGCCCTTTCTTTAAGGCCCAGGTAAAAACTTTCTTCTCCTCAAGCGTAACCTATGTCTTTCTGACCTCCACTGGCTTAAACTCTCCTTCCCTCAAATTCTTGTTTTTTCCCTTCAAGGAACTTATTTCTGTAGTTATTGGTTTAACTGTCTCATCACCCCTCCTAGGCTACTCAAGAAATCAAAAGCAACACTGACATAAATAAACAACATTAGACCATTAATCGGTTTTCTCAGGAAAACAACAGAGGAATATATTTACCTCTGCAAATTATTTCAAAATGTTGTCATGGGCCATTTTCCACAGACCATTTCCATCACTTCATGCTCCTCATATCTTCTCTTTTATCTCATTCCATTCTAGCAGTTCTAGACAACCTGGTCTTGGCATGGAATGCTGATATCCAGATAGCAGATCGTGCTTATTTGTTTAATAGTAAAGCAATTCCTTTCTTAGCACTACCCAAAAGCAAGAGGAATTCAACAAAACTCAACATACTATTCTCTCATCTTGAGATTTTCGTTTGCTTTTTACATGATGGGCACTGGCACTTGGCAATACAAACAAGAAGGAAGCCAATCGTGACCTTCAAAGGCCCTGATGGCATACTGGGTAACAAAGTCAATAATATTAATGGTTAGATACCAGGCAGAAACTGATGTGTTACTGCAGAAGTATGGACTCAGTGCTGCAAGATTAGGAAAGCTGAAATATCAGTATAAAACCACAGGGAAAGTCCAAGCTCATATCTAGTTTTAGGTCCTTAACAACCTCCTCCATGATACCACATGCTTTGATTTCCATAACACACAGTTTTGAAATATTAACTTAGCTGTGTTAATTATAAAGACATATATAACACCTTATGCAAAGGAGAACATCTGTTTTTCCTCTTTAGAAAATCAAATTAAGCGGGATCCACGTGTCATCAAAGAAGGCTCTTTTTCCACAAACCATTTATGTTTTCAAGAAACAACCTCTACTCAGTATAAGAAAGTCTCTCAAATACCGTGCCTCTGTCATCTGTACAGGGAAACTCTCTCCTGCTCTCATTTAAATCATGTAAATTACACCTTGAGTTAAATAAATTAGGAAAATTTAATGTCAAGAACTACCTGATAATTTAATGAATGCTTACAGTGATAATTCTCCAATATTTTTTCTAAGCATAGGAAGTCAATAAACATTTTTATATTACACTAATATAATTTTATTATACTTGATTTAAAAAAAATCACTAAACTTAGATACAAAAGCAATCAAACAGAAACAATGGAAACCAATTTCAATTTAGATTCCTGGTGACCTAGTTGCCTCTAAATATTTAATGCTCCTTTTCTCCTTCCCTAAAATTTTCTCGGTTTTTACTCTTTTTCAGAGAATATTTAAACGATATTCATCTATATATATATGCCTCTATGTATATCTTACATTGCTTTGTTTGCCTTTGAAATAGAGTAGGGCTTAAACAATGGAATACACATTATTGCTTACACCAGATGTTCTATTTCTCTCATTTACAGAAAGGCCCACAGTCATCCCTGGCAGGGTGACATTGTAAGTGTTCTTCTCAAAAAGAAGGAGATGGAATCAATCCTATAAATCTTGAGCATCTGTGCAGCTAGGATCCTATACCAATAACCAAATTTCAAAGCCCTAAATTTAATCCTATATAGTTTGTAGGTTTAAGATATAAGTTGAGAAATAACATAGCACAATGGAAAAGTCCTAGAGGTTATCCATTTCCCTCCTCCTCCCTCATTTCTTCCTCCTTTCCTCCTCCCTTCTTTTTCTTAAGGAAAAGGAACAACCACCTGGCTTCAAATGCCTCCCCTACTGCCATCACTACCCGCTTCATTATGAGAAAAGGTGGAGAGAGAGGAAGAGGAAGAGGGGGGTAAAGGGAAAGGAAGAGGAAGAAGGAGAGGCAGGAGAGAGAGAGGAAGAAGGGGGGGTGTGGAGAGAAGCCTCTTGATAATTACCTTCTAGTTCCCTTTGCTGACTTTTGCTACATCCATGATACCTATAATTGAGGATGTTTCCAAGGAGGAATGTTGCTAGCCAAGAGCCTTATCTCTCTTGGCCTCATGTGAATTGTCATCAAGTATCCTGCTGTTAATTAGCAAAGGTTATTTCATTCCGTTATCTCTGCGTTTCTGCTAGCAGAAAGTGAGAGAAAATGCTACCACTCCCTTTAAACAGTCTCATTTCTCCTATCAGGTTGACAGGAAGAAAAGTCCTCAGCTCACCACTTTCCTGACACCTTATTCTCACACCCAAATGATATTATTGACTTTAAAATCAATTTCTAAAGACAGGTGTAGGACATTCCCAGTCTCTCAAATGATGATGGAATATCTTTTCCAATTGCCCCTTAAGCAATCCGTTCTTCTGTTCAAACTGTAAATTACTTTATTTCATATCTCAAAATATTACCGAATAATCAGATAAGTTTTCAAATAGGACATGACTACTCATGAGAATAATCTTACTGTCAGTTTTACATATATATATATATATAAAGAGAGAGAGAGAGATAAGCATATGAAATTTCTTTCCTGATTTAAAAGTCTGAGGTGGGTGGGTGGTAAAGGCTGTAATAGGCACTCA
This sequence comes from Marmota flaviventris, assembly GCF_047511675.1. Taxonomy (NCBI): domain Eukaryota; kingdom Metazoa; phylum Chordata; class Mammalia; order Rodentia; family Sciuridae; genus Marmota; species Marmota flaviventris. Next base: position 92,051,356 of record NC_092508.1, read on the forward strand.
CACTCTCAAAAAATGAATTATTACCTTGTGAATAGCACAGGCAGCCTTGTTTTCCAGTGCCCTCGTGGCTTCCTTCTTTTCTGAGTTCTCCTCACACCAGTGGGCATGCCCCACTGAACACAGGCATCTCCAGTCCTATCCATATGTTCTCTCACACATACTTAAACATTTTTTCTTATTGACCCTCCAAACTTCCTAGAATCACTGCCTCCTCTTTGAAACATTATCTCTAGGCATCATTAAATGGTTTTAGCCATATGATATATGCAGTGATCACAAGACTTAAGACACAATAGCATGGTTATCAGGAAAATTGTTTTTCCAATTCTAGTAAATTATAGAAGGGTGCCTTTATAGAAGCAGTGCATGGCACACAGCATAAAACATAGTACGTGACATTGGTACGTGACAAATTGTTTGGGGGACGGATAAAAAAAAAATAATGATTATCATCTATTTTAACTTACCAAATCACCATAGTGCCTACAATGGGATGAATTATGAATAGTACAAACATTTAAGTGGCTGATAAAACTTCCTTCCAAGTCAGAATTCAAACCTAAAATATGATGTCTTCCTACAACACCTAGCATTCCAGGACATGTCCCTTATCTGCTCGTGTTCTCCCTTCACACCAACTCTGGGCCAAGCCTAATGAAGACAGCCCTAGTGGGGTAGAGGAGGTGACCAGTTAATTTAACAAACAGTTCAAAGCTGCTCCTTAAGAGTCTCACTCCTAAAATAGCTATGTTTATTTGATGCCAAACAATGAATGTGAAACATATAAATGTGTGTGTCTGATATATATATAAACATAAACATTTTATTTACACATACACACACATATTTCCATATTTGTTGATATTCCAGGCTCTGGGAAACATTGTTATAAATAGAATAAATTTGCCCTAGTCTTTATTAGATTTTGAAGATATGTCTCACACGTTACCTTCTGAGAACGATTCTTGAATGAAGACTGAGTGGCTTTAATTTTATTTGAGAAAAGAGCAACAAGAAAGTGGTCTTACCATATCCAAGATTCTAGATTTAAAGGTAAGCATCCACTTTTACAGATGCCTCTAAGTTATAAAACAACAACTGGTAAACAAAATCATAAGTATTCCTCATTTCATTCTCAATGCTATTGGCTTTGCTTATACTACTGGTAATACTTCTCTTATGGGTTGTTACAGGATTATTTGGGTTGCATTTAAAATAGCACATGAACACTGAACGACAGTTTCAGGTAAATATTTCAAAAAGTATCAAAACATTGCTCTGCAAACACCATGAATGAGATCTAAAGGGGACAGGCAATCCCCAAAGTTAAGTCATTAATGAACCACATCAACATCATGATTCATCCTCAGGATCCAGGCTAGCTTAAGAAATTTGAAACAGTTGGGAATCAGCATTCTTTTTCATTCTGGCATCTGGAATTTTATTACATTCTAATGCATGAGAGATCCATGTAAATAGAGTTTTGTCTTTTCTTCCCAAAACTGTGGATTCCTCTAAGGTCAGGGTCTTGGAATGCATAGTAGCTAACCTACAGTGGATGGGCGAATGTTATAAGGAAAGAAAGATAAGCAATTACACTCCAGGGAGTCAACAGAGAGAATAACTGAGTCTAAGGGAAAATTAACCTTGTGGTGAAGTCATCTATGACTAAGAAAGGACTTTCTGAAATCAATGCTACAAAAATGCCTTCTTCCTCCATAATTTAAAATAATAATAGTTTTTAAAAGTTGATCACAGAAACTGAAATGCAAAACATGGCATCGATTTTGACCTTTATTACATTAGCAGAAGGGGTCAGAAAATTAAAATGCTGCCTATTTCATTTCTCAAACCCTCAGCTGGCCTCTTACAGCAGGAACTCAATTGTTCTCTTGATTTTATCTTGGGCCAAGAAGAAATTCCATGTTGCCAGGTTTGTCATGAAACAATCTAGAAATGATAACAGGAAGAAAGGAAAGCATTTAAAAGAAAGGAATAGCTGGGCACAATAGAGAACCCTGTAATTTCAACCACTTAGGAGGCTGAGGCAGGAGGATGGCAAATTTGAGGCAACTAAGTGAGGCTTAATTAATTGATGTAATTGTCGAATAACCCTCAGTTTTACTTGCACAAAAGAGCAAAATAAAGACTTTGATAACAACTACAAAGTTGAGTAGTAAGCTCTAGCATGAGTTTAATGTGACCATGCCAATATGGTTTTACTCACTGCATTCAATGCTGTTCAGGAGTTCATGGTCATGATACACAGTGATACGTTTACATCTTGGCTTCTCATTAGACCTCCTCTTCCTGAGAATTGGGCTATCAGACTGAGAGATTTGAAGTACTTTGTTTCCATGTTAACCCTGGTACGAATTTTGAAGTATGCATTATGCTAAGATATTTTCCTCTTTTTTGGATGCCTGAAGCAGGTAGGCTGCTAAACCTGTAAGTAACCCCCATTCTTTATTTGTCCCCCACCATGCAGCACCTAATTTCCAAGTCTAAGATACCACCTTTCTACTTTCTTCGTAATTGCAATCTTTCTGCCCAGTATGTTTCAATTAAGAGAGTTGGAAATACTAAGGTAAAAGAAACTTAGAAACTTAGGTGATCCATAAGAAACTTTCAGAAGATGCAAATTTCAATGCATGATTCAACACTGAACCTGAAAATAGATAGGTAGGCTATAAAAAATTAATTCTATATTTTAAAAAATTTATGTGTCCCTCCTAAAAGATTCTGGAACTATAGATTGTAATAAAAGGGAAGAAGAGAGGAGATGGAATGCAAAGACCACCAAAGTTTGATAAAATAACCTAGAGTGTTTTATCTAAATTCTGCTTCTCCAAATTCAGAGAAGTAAGCAAAGTCATGTTTTGTATTGAAATAGAAAGTCAGTCTTCACTTTCCAAAAGTGAATTTAGAGAAGAAAGAAAATATAGCTACTATTATTTATAATGCTGGCCCCACAAGTGCAGATCTGTAAATTTGATTATTGAAGCAAAATGCTAAGGAGTCTATAAAAATTGTGATACAAGGTGATCATCTATTTCTACAACTCTGAGAGTCCATACCACAAAAGTATCTAGCATAAAAAGGTTTTCACAAGAGAAGGAATGCATCCACTTATTAGAGAAAACATTCAGGCCTTTGGTTCTTTGGGATTGTCTTACTTCACTTGGCATGATATTCTCCAACTCCAAATAAATAAATAAATTAAATTAAAGTCATGCTTTACCACACCAAGAAAGCTTTCACCTTCCATCCTAAACAAAGTCCACAGCGTAAGGGCGTACTCATGCTCGGCAAGTCCAAGGAAACATCTTACCTTTACCAATTCTGTATAGGCCCTGCCCATATTCTCCAACATGGCTGGAAGAGGCCACACATTTTTCTAGGATAGAAGTATTGCTGTCCGTGCTTGGCTTTTTAATCCATTGACCTGCCTAAATTGAAGCAGGTTTCCCAGACTCTACATGCTATCACTCACCTAAACTTTGCAACAAAGGGACTAGTGCTGAGGGTGTATCTGCCTAAGAGAGAGTTTTATATGGAGAAAGCTACTCCTCTGCTCCCCTTCTTTTGTTTTACAAATAATTTTTTATAAAAAGTGGCTCTTTGACACTTGAAAGGGATATGCCTGTAGAAATTTTCACACTCACAAAATTTAAAAAAAAATACTCTGAGGAGAAAAACAAATGCTATTCATTCATTACCAATAGTCTCACTTGAGCACACCAATCTCTTAGCATGTAGAATCCATTTACACTAAACACCTTTGGTACTGTTGTTCTCTTAAATTTCACAACAAACCTTTGGTGAGAGATGTTATTATTATTACTATTGTTTAACTATTCCCCAATTGAGGGTAGTTTGCAAATGGTCAACAAAACAAATATTAAGTTTTTGAATGCTAAGGGTCCATTTATCAAGAAGATGACTAGGAGATGGTGTTGGAGTTGATTTCCCTTCCAACCAGCAGCACCATCTATCCAGGAACTGGCTGCCTACCTTCCTTGGCCCTCTGTGCAGTGGCTGCTGGTGTGCTCTGGGCACAGTACACCTCACGGGTCTGGATCCCACCGCCGCAAACAGGTCCTGTCACATGCCAATGGGGGTCCTGCTGCTCCAGGAGGGGAGAGACTTGGCATTCTTTCCACTCAGAGGTTCTCCAGGAATACCTGTTTTGTTTGATTTATTTAAAAGAAGAAGAGGCAATAAGGAAAATATACAGTTCTAAATAAAACAAGTCATGACATCAAGTATATATGAAAGTCTCTCTAGGGCCAAGTCTTTATGGATAAAGAAGTCTACTGGCATTGAATGACTAATCCCTAGTAGTCCCAAGACAACCACAGCAGTCCATCATTGTAATAGCATGGGATGATAACCTGAAGAGGGAAACTAATATGGCTAAACATTGGGATGTCTCAGGTCCAAAAAAATGAAAAAAGAGTGAAGAATTAGAGGAAGGAACTGGAAACCCTTCACAGCCTTCCAGATGACAGTGTGTGAAAGTTAGCCTTTCCATTTTAATTAGCAGTGTAGTGTGTGGATGTAGGAACTTGTGAATATGTTATTTCAAATAGGCAGAGATAATCTTCTACATTTCAGTCTTTTTGAAGCAGGAAAATTTTTGTATCCATTGAATTGACTCCCTGCTACTGGGACAAAGGAGTATATGTTAAAAATGAGTTAAAACAGTGTCACTACATTTAACTGATGAATACTCACTTATACATGCAGCCATGCTGTTACTTAAACTGACTCAGGAATATATCTTCCTGGTTTATAATTGGTTAGGAAACTCTCTAATACACATAAACATACACATATACACACACAAATAAGGCAGAAACCCACAATGTAGTTTGTATACAACATACAGAAAACAGAACTATCATAGCACTGTATTAATATCTGCATGATTACTTCAGAAATAATTTTCTTTTGTGGGTTATTATACCATTCCTCAAGCCCAAAACAGCCTTCACATAAACACCAACAGACTAAAAAAAATGTTTAAAAAAGGCCAACAGCCCAACTACTGAAATAGTAACAAAAATTTAAGGACAGTTTCCTACCTTCTGTCCTAGTTCAGATATAAAGAAAAATTTCTTGGGTTTATGATTGTTTAAAATAAAAATTTAAAAAAAAATCATGTCACCAAGACCCTAACCTTACAGAAACTAGAGTAAAACTGAAATCAAGTAATAGCTATCAAAATAAGGAAGCAAATCCCTAAGAAACCTAACAGTGACCAAACCCCTTGCAATTAATACATCATTCTAAAAAGCTTGAAAGCTGATAACCATTCATCTTGTAAAAAGATCATTGTAGAAAAAAAGGACTTAGACAATCATTTGGGGCTTGTTATAACACAATTTTTCTCCCTCAATCTCACATGGCTTTTCCAAGCTTCAAAATTTATCCATAGGTACGTGAAGAGTTTGGAGGGTGGAATTCAGGTCCTACTCCGGCCAGGTGAGTAGATACAGCAATATGTTTCTAATTCCTAGGATTAAGAGAGGACCAGTTCTCTCCAGAGACAGCCCTTCTTCAGAGGAGAACTCCGAAGCCCTTCCTTCTCACAGAATTCTCATCTTAACTGCATGGTCACCAAAGTGGAGGACTTGTTCCTCTTGTTTCTGAGTCTCAGGACACAGGCAGCTCTGTAAATGCAATCAGACTAGGGTCTGTATTGCTGGATGGTTACTAAGTTCTCGAACCCTCCCCTTCAAGGACTTCCCTAAAGAACTCTCTGGCAAAAGCCAGAGGAGTCAGATACAGCAGGTAACTTCAGGGCTGCTATGGTACAAGCAATAAGAAAGACCTGCAAACTGGGGCCATGCGGTATAGATGACAAGCATGCTTTAGTGTCAAATTGACCTTGTCTGGATGTGAGCTTTGCTAATTTGACTTTTTCCGAACATTTATAAAATGTTAAAAATAATATCAAATATTGACCCTGAATATAAATTCACTAAATATCAATTCCCTTTCTAATATCCTTCTACATGTACTATTTGCCCCTTGCTGCCTCAGAAGACAGACAGACAGACACACACATATGAACACACACACACACTCTTAACATTTGATTTATGAAAATTTCATCAGATGCCCTAATATTAGGGATCCAGGATTACCACAGCGTACATTATGACGACCAAAGTTCACCAAAGCATTAAAAAAACAAAGTTTTAGAATTATAGCAAGTCAGGGTAATTTGTTTGCCTGTTTGAAATGAATAGGCCATACTATATAAATTGCTTTTTCAATTAATTTATCATGACCTTATAAAAATTAGCAATGGAGGGATCTGAGAAATCATTAGAGAGAAAAATGAAAAGGAAAGTTTAATGACTATGGTTTTATATAAAGTAACAAAAACTCTATTGGTAGTTCATTAACCAAAAGTACCCAACTTTCATTCACCGGCAATTGGCAAAATCTCTAAAGAAATTTAGAACATTTATCACTATCGGTATTGTTTACTACCTCAGAGAAAATGCCAACCCAGCAAGAAGCAGAGGGGGAAAAAAAGCACCCAGTCAGAAACTTCTATACTCCTTTTTGAATGTGGATCATTTCATAGCCCTTGCTCATCCTCTTTTACTTTATGTTTTTCAAAAGCTCTATCTATGTTTAGTTACAAATCACTCGGCAGCCATAAAATCCGAGCACCCTGAACGCCACCAACCTGAGAAAGTGTCTCAGGATCTGACAGAATAAGAAATCAAAGGAGTCCGCTCAGCTAAACGTTACTCCCCTTCTCCTTTAGAAGCTGTTACAATGATAGTCCTCTGGCCTCCGGAAAACTTCACTTCTTGATGCCCAGGACACTTGCTTTAATGACTAAGCCTGTGTCAAAGACCACGCCACTCTGATGCCTTTCAACACGTCCTCATTTTGTCCTCCTGCTTAGGAGGGAAACATGGAGAGCCTCAAAGACCAGAGTCCCACCTCTTAGGAGTGAGAAGCACTTTGAAGTTGGCTGTGTGAATGCCTCAAGTTGAGCAGATGAACATGGAATAAAGAAATGAATCAATCTTTGTGGCCCCCTACCCTTGCAAGTGTGCAGGATCAATTGCTTTTTACAAAGGGTCTGTCTGAATAAAATAAACATGGCATTTATTTATTTGGCTACTAGGGTATCATAACAGATCCTTCAAGTAATAAAAATAACAGCCAACATTTTCTGACTGCTTATTCTATTCCAGGGACTGCACCAATGAGTTTAGGTGCATTGCTTCATTTAATCGCCTAACAACCCATGATAAAAATATCACTTCCCCTTTTACAGATAAAATAATTGGTATAAAGAGTAGGTAACTCTGGGGCTGGGGATGTGGCTCAAGCGGTAACGCGCTTGCCTGGCATGTGCGGGGCGCTGGGTTCAATCCTCAGCACCACATAAAAATAAAATAAAGATGTTGTGTCCACCGAAAACTAAAAAATAAATATTAAAAAATTATTCATGTTCCCTCTCTGTCTCTCTCTCTCTCTTTCTCTCTCTCTCAAAAAAATAAAAATAAAAAGAGTAGGTAACTCTTCCAAGGTCACAAAAGTAAAGGGAAGAATAGGGTTCAAAGTCAGGTAGATCTGATTCTAAAAGCACATCTTCTTAATGAAATGGCATTCTGGTGAATAAAACAGTGAATGGACAACCCATGAAGTCCAATCAGGACTTCAGGAAACAATAGAGAGCCACTTGTCTCACTATGACATGAACAAAAAATATTGGTATGACTTGGATAAAGTGCACTTTTGACTGACAAACAATGTGTGTGTGTATATGTGTGTGTGTGTGTGTGTGTGTGTGTGTACACCTTCTGTTGTGATAATGATATTGTCAGGGACAACTGCCAATATCACATATTTCATACTGCTAAAATATTTTTCTTCCACTCTCACACATAAACACAATTTAAGAATATTTCATGGCCATACATGTTATGATTACAGCACTATGGTAATACAGACCCACTAATTTTAGCATTTTTAGGAGACAATTGTAAGTTAGAAATAAAACCAAAGGTAAGTCAAATAAAGGAATCTCTAATTATAAAAATTCAAATTCCCACTAATAATAAAAATTCAAATATACATGTCAACTTTCTAAAGGTGAATGCCCCTTTAAAGCACTGAAATCAAACACAAATACTGCATACAGCCCCCCAATCATTCAGTGTTAGGTGATCCAGAGGTCCATTCGGTGGGACTGACTTCCATGTCCCTACTGTCACTGAGAAGCATACCCACTGTCAGCCACGCTGAAACCCCAAACCTCCAAAAAGGGCAATGCTAACAACTCAAATTCTGAATCTGCAGAGAAGACAACTGCTATAGTGACATTTTAGTTAAGATAAAGATATGTTAAGAGACTGAAGCCAGAAAGGAGTTAAGAAGCAGGCGGCTTTACAAAAATAAACAGTCCGTCCCAAATAGCAAATGAATCACTCACTTGTCCTTTCCTTCAACAAGTAATTCTTGAGCTCCAACTATGCCATGATGATGATTTCAGGCAGTAGGGATGGATAACAGTCTGCATGACAAAGTCCCTAACCTTGGAGGACTGTCTTCTAGTGGGATAGTCAGGCAAAAATGCAACAATACATAACATAGTATCAGATAACCTGCAGAGGGGAGACATGGTCTGGGGAAATCCTCAGAATCCTGAATAAAATGAGCACAAGACTAGGTGGACTGGAAGTGTTCTAGGCAGAGAGAGGAGCATGTTCAAATGTCCAGGAGCACGAGTGCTTGGCATGCCCTAGGGACAACAGGAAGCCAGTGTGGCTGAGGCAAGGGTATCAGGGTACAGGAGCAAAGGCAGGACATGAGGACAAGTCAAGAGTCAGGCCATATACAGAACCTTGCATGTCCAAGTAAGGATTATATTTTCCAAACACAATGGGAAATCATGTGATGGTTTGGGGAAAATGTTGACATGGTATTGCAATTTAACCTTAACCTTTCAAAGCACCATCCTAACTACTGGGTGGAGAAGGGGGAGGTGAAGCCAGAGAATTATGGAGGCCTCTGGAAGTCTAGAGGAGACCATGGCAGCTTCAGCTGTAGCAATAAGAGTGAGCATGGTGGGCAGGGATTAGATCTTGGATATATTTTAAAGGAGGAATCAATCTTTTAACAGATTAGAAATGGGATTGGAGAGAAAGAAAGGAGTGATGAATGACTTCAATGTTTTGTTTTTTTTTTTGCCCCACATATTAGCAGTGTGATTTCTTGGCACTGAGTATTTAAGTCACACAGTCCAGTGAAGGGAACTAAATCCCCAACATCAGAACAATCATATATTATAACTTTTCTCCTGGTACCTGAAACTCATTACCCAACTTCTTCATATTTCTTCTTATTTTAAGTGTACTCTTAGGAAATAGTCAATAAATGTATCCACACGAGGTAGAAACAGTTAAGATTTAATATGCTATCATTCTCAGGAGATATATATGTAGCTTAAAAAAAGAAACAGAGATTAACTCAAAGAAAGAGATCTTCTAACTGTGGAAATATATATCCTCATCAAGAGATACAGGAAACAAATTTTGGATTAAGAAAGCCTACTCAAGATTTTGGAATTAAATAACTTAGATTTCCAGCCTGGCTTCCTGGGAGTCATGCTGTGCGATCCAGAGAGTCATAATTAAACTAGTCCCTAAATTGAGGGGGGAAGGGAGTCAGAAGTAAGAATTCATTGCTGTAAAGCAATAAGTAGAGCTAGCTTAAATTATCAAAGTCTAAATTAGGAAAGTTGGCACATTCAGTGACAATTCTTAAAAGGCCTTCATCCTATTAATGTGACAGAAAGTAATGCTAATAGCAATAAGATGCCCAGACTAGCACATATTTACAGCAACCTCTGCCCTTTAGAATCCAAGCATTGTCACTTTTATAAGTCTTAGAATTGCTTACCAAGTATGGCTTTCTTTTTTCCTTCTTCCAAAGGCTTAGATTTAAGGCACAGCAACATGGAATAGAATCTTAAGTGATTTAATGATGGCAGATTGAAAGAATAATTGCATCAGTTAATAGTCATGTTTTGACTGAGCACATATAGATTTGCAAACACTCCTGGGCTGAAATGCTAGTGCAAGGTATTCAAATTAAATGTGTGTGTATATTAAAAATCAGTGTACTGCAGCATGACTAATTTATGATAATGTCTGTTGTCCTTTTAAAGTTGTAAAGGCATTTAGAAAAGAATTAACTTGTCATATTTTGCTGAACAGACGACCAAAATAAAGGGAACTGATCAAGCTTCATGCATTTTATGCTCCAGTAATTTTTTATTGGGTAGAGTGGGGCTATTGATTATGGAAAGCCACTCTGAAGTGTAAAGCTCTTTGCTCTTCAGCAGATGGCTTTGCTTGCCAAACTCCACATATGTATTATTAATGGACTTCTATCGCTATGCACAGCACTTAACAGTACGTTAACTTTCTTAGACTAACTGGGGAACAAATCTTCCATCCAGGAGGACATCAAGTGGCCTGATGGGGACTCATGAAACAACACACACCAGAACAGACCGACCCAATAAAAAGGTTTAAAAATTGCTATTCCTTTCCTAAACCAGATTCTCCTGAGGTTAGACTTCCTCCAGTCCTCTACTGCTGCAGAAAAGCTGCTTACCTAAATAAAACCAGCACTTTCTAAAGGAATCCCTTAATTCATTTGAAAGTCCTTCTGTGAATCCCTGTTACGTGGAGGACATTAGGTACAGTGATAGAAATCAATGGGAGAAGATTCAGAAAACGCAGTTGGTAATGTGTCTGAAGGCAAACTCTATCCTCACCATTTCTGAAGCAACTCATATAACCATGATTTTCACCTGGAAAACCAAACATAATGTCAGCAGGAACATGAGGACCATTCTGGACCATGGCAAGCTTCACATGTCCATTCCTGTCCTGGATAGATTCCCTTATTTGATCTCTTTGATGATGTAAATTTCATCTTCTCTTTGGAAAAACACCTCTGAGTCCTTTGTGCACATTATTAAGTAGCCCTTTGCATGGAATAAAGTACTCTGTGAGCAGTACTGTTCTGGGGTGCTACACTCAATCATGTCATTTATCCAGTGTTTACTGAGCATTTACTATAAGCTGCGCACTTTTTCTAGGTGCTACTCGAAAGTGGAGAAAAAAGAAACAAACAAAATAGGTTACATCCACATGTGTGAGATGATGGATGAGAACATTATCAACCACTAAACATTCTTAGTGAACATGGTGATAATATTTTGTGTGCTCTAGTTTGAAACAGTAAAGGATAAAAGATTCCTAACATAAATAAGCTAAGTGACTGAAAATGTCAGTTCTCTGAATTCTCTGGTGATTAACACAGCGGCAGGCCCAAGAAGGTGCTAAGCAAACATCACCTCAAAGACATGTCCGTCTGTTTCAACTGGCAAAGGGCGCACATAATCAAGGCAGGTTCTCGTTCTCCATTCTTTCCTGGGCACCACCTCTGGTGTGAATACATATCCAGAAATTCCATCAGCTAATCTCCAGAATTTTCTCAAGAAGAATAAATCCATCTAGAAAATCTAAAATTGAGATCAGTGCCTCAAAAAGATGTCAAGGAGAACCAGGCTGGTTGTTTAACAAGCAAATCAATGGGGTATGTGTGTGTGCAAGGGGCCCAGAGAAATCTATCAGCATGAGTCTGCACAGACAGAATTTTTGTAAAGAATTTCAAGCCTTCCCATAATTAGGATCAATTCATACACACCAGAAACAGGAAGTATGGATTAAAAGAGCCTATCTATTCAGTGCCAGACCAGAGCATAGAAGGGATTTTTAACAAATTGGCTTTTCTGTATAGTGATATCACAATCTATCTATGTAATACTTGTCAGCCATCAAACTTTTGCCTTGAGATTTTCTTAAGAGTTTTACTCTGCATTGGTCACTGTCACCATTTAATAATGCTGTCTCCTATTCAATTTTGAACTTTAAATTATCATCTAAGAGATAGAACAGCCATTTTCACATGAAAACAGCTGCCTCCCTGTGGGGTGGCAGAAGTTGCTGGCGGGTCATCTGAGGTGTCACTTCTGAGAAAGATGTCTGCAGTTGACGTTTTATCAATATCCGTGTGTGTTAGTCACAGTGGCTCCAGTTACACTGGAGTTCTCTGGTTAAACACAAGGGATCTTGAATCACAGCTGTCCCAGAATCAGGTTGTGTCTCAGACCTGTGACATGAAGCATTTAAAACATTACAGTCCTGTGCCACTTGTCTTTATACTGTCTAGTAAACAAAGCTGTCTCAACCTTTAAGGTGTTAAAATACATTTCTCCTTCCCCTTGATTGAGACATAGGGGCTCATGATTTAGGTGTTAATCAGGACACAGGAAAGAACCGAGTGCAAGGCATCTCACACACTGCATTTTCTCATAGTTTGGGGACAGAGGACAATGCCCAGTAATCACAAAGAACCGCAGCAAGAGTGAAAGTGGAAAGTGACAAGTGACTCTCTCATGTCCATTCCCCATATCAATATACTCTGTGAGTGTTATGTTGTAGATGGGGTAGGGGAGCATAAAATCGCCAGTCAACTGTGTAATGCTGGAGGAAGAAGTTTCTGGGGTCTGTGAGTTTTGGTCAAAACCCACACCTCTGAAACAAACTTAAGGCTACCCAGTGCTAACCCCCATGTTATTTTAAACCTTTGGCATCAGCATAACATAGATGGGTCTCTATGTCCTTTCAGGTTTGGTCACTTGTTCCAAGGCAATATCTACTGATTCCAAAGAGTAATTCTATGATGGACTCTTCTTGGTTACATTCCTTGTATCATGCCTCAGGGACTGACATGCAGGATTCATAGTTAAAATGGTGGTGAAGAAAGCCCAGCTGACGAGACTGTCCCAAAGAGCTAAGCAACTGAAGAATACTAATAGGTAGGGACTAAAGAACTTCTCTACTATACCTTGGAATGTTTTCCCCTCATCACCTGAGTAGCTAATTTACTCACTGCTTTTATTTTATTTTTATTTATTTTTTATTTTTTTATTGGTTGTTCAAAACATTACAAAGCTCTTGACATATCATATGCTTTTAAATACCAATCCCCTCCTCAAACCCTGTTTGTTCAAATGAGGCTTTGTGTAATTCTATAACCTGTGCTGACTCCCATCACAGCATTCCAGAAGCTTTTACTTTCACCTTGCTCTAGTAGTTTATATTTTTCCATAACGTATACATCAAGTGAATAGTTTACTCATTTTCTTCATTAAGTTTCACAAGGGGAGGGAAAGTAGTCTATGGTATTCTCTGAAATACCCCAAACACTTAACATAGTACTTGGCATAAAGCAAGAACTCAATGTGTATTTGCTGAATGAATGAACAACATATCTTCAATTGCAAACATGACAGAGGGTAAAAGCCAAAGCACATTCTGAGACAGTTGAAAAAATAATATGAAGACTCAAGAGAAATGTACATTTACCTGCTGGGGAGAAATGGAGTGAATTAATTATTTGATGCATAAGAATTGCTCATGAATTCTGGGAAAGGATAATGGGTATTTCCGTTCCCTAATAGATTTCTGTTTCCATTTGCCTTGTTCACAATGAATTTCAATCACTGATGTCAAACTAGAAACAGACGTTAATGCACACCTTTATTCTGTGTGGTATATCTTTCCTGTGGTAGAGGCCACAGCTCAGGTTTCAGACAAATAAGAATGTCAACTGATGTTAATTTTGTTGCTGTTATTTATTCATTCTTCTTCCGACAACCAAGTAAAATCATTAGTTTACACATCATTCTCAACAGAAAATGCAGGGGTTGATATTTCAGTGAATTCTCCAAGACAACTACTTCCTAAAGATTCATCATGTGAAAGGTTTTTTGTTTTGTTTTTACTAAATTCCAAAATCAGCAACATTTCCAAAAAATAGAATTAGGGGGCCAGGTTCATCACCAGTGAAATTTGCCAGTCTCAATTTTCAGACATTAAGGATCAATCAAATGAAGATCATTATGCCTAAAAATAAATAAATAAAAATTAAAAATATAAAAACAAAATCAAATTTAAAAAAATGAAGATCAATGAAGAAATTCATCTTGCATACATATCAACTTATAATAATTCCAAACTTTTTGGAGTAAAAGATGGTGCATTTAATTATGCACATATATATATATGTATGTATATATAATATATATCTTTTTCTTCTATATAAGATATAAATACAAGATATATATTCCAAATAAATACATATCCTAATATATAACTGCATATATATATTTTTTTGTGTGTATACACACACACACACACACACACACACACACACACACACACACACTAATAGGTAGGGAATAAAGAACATCTCTACTATACCTTGGAATGTTTTCCCCTCATCACCTGAGTGTGTATATACATATATACATATATATATGCATATACATGCATATATATATGTATATATATATATATGTGTGTGTGTGTATATATATATATATATATCTCCTCTTCTTATCTTGGTTATTTTGGTGCAATCTTCACTGAGCCTATATGAGAATCAGCGTGATGTACTGGGAAGAACACTGACTTAAGAGCCAAAAGGACTTCAGCTGAAACTTTTTTTTTTTTTTTCCTCAGAGACACAGATTTATTTAGGAAGGTAGATACACATTCAAGGGAGATTGCAGAGTATCTCAAGGGAGAGATGTGTTTTGGGGTAAAGGAGGAAAAAAATCCATTCAAGGGAGAATACAGTCCATCTCAACAGAGACAGCTTGAACCGAATCTTAACAATGTCGGTTTATACATCCTTCACTCACAAAATTTCCCCATTTGGATTATAAACTGTCATTACTCTAAATAGTCTTTATATTTAGTTAATTTCTAAATCTGTTATAATTACTGGTCCACTATAAATACTCAATGAAACATAGGCATAGTTTAACAAATATAAATGCAACCCAACTTTCTTAGCATCATCAGGAAAGTTTTACTCTGACTTCAACAGAATAATAATAGTTATTGAGAAAAAAATGGGGTAAGTCTACTGATAAACTATTGAAATGGCAGGAAGTAGGCACTTGCCATTCCATGAAACGAATAAAGACATAGGCACAAATACAATGCTATTTAACCCAGATTCCATCCCTGCCTGCCAATCATTAAGAAAACTTCTGAATTACACTTGTATGGGGAAAAAATGATTTTCAAATTACCCAGAAGAAATAAGTTTCTATCTCATGAAATGAATATAGCATGCAGTCCAAGGAAAGGAGGGGTTCTCTTTATTGAGGAAAAAAAGTCCACCTGCAAATAGCAACAATAATGGTCACCCCTTTATTAGTGGCCCTGTATGCCAAGCACTGGGCCTGGCATGTTAGTATCTGGTCTCATTTTTCAACCGTATACTACAAACAATATTTTTAGACACATTCTACTGAAATGTGAAATGTCTTAGGGATATTGTATAGCTTGTTTAAGTTCACACAGCTAGTAAGTCATGGAGATGCAATTTTAATTCAAGTATATCCACTTTCAAAAGGGACAGAGACCCCAGAAACACGCCCTTTCCAAGTCTTTGTATGCTCAAAAATTAGTGTTTGGAAAGGTGGATATATACTGAACACAAAGAGAAGAATTCTGTGAGACTGTGGGTTAGTGTGTAAACGATCATGAACTTCATTCACCTCTTCTGCATGTAAAGTAAGAAGTCTTTTGGAAAAAAAATCAACTCCAATCAAAATTGATTCCACTTGTGAAGTGAAGGATGGAATGACAAAGAATCTCACAACAGAAACTTGCCTTTCTAACCCTTACCTCAAAACACATTATTTCAGGGTTAAGGAACAGCCAGATTCAGCCCATCAGGCACACCTGTTGGGTTTATAACCCACCCGCCCTTCCCACGACACCAAATAATTAATTCACCCAAGAAACTACTTTTGCCTTGTTTTTGCTTTTGTTTGATGGCATGATTCTTAAATGTTATTAAGGCCATAAAATATGAAAAAAATATTTATTTTAAATAGATAAGAGTTTAAAAGATAAAGTTCAGGGGCTGGAGTTGTAGCTCAATGGCACAGCACTTGCCTATCACATATGAGGCCCTGGGTTCGATCCTCAGTACCATATAAAAATAAATAAATAAAATAAAGGTATCATGTTCATCTATAACTTAAAAATTATTTTTTAAAGTTGAGGGCAGATTTCCAGCAGAAATTACCACAAATCCAACCTTAACAGACTTATGAACAGCCAGCTTAAATCAACATCTGGGAGCTGGGGTTGTGGCTAAGTGGTAGAGCGCTTGCCTACCATGTGGGAGGCACTGGGTTCAAGTCTCAGATATAAGCAAATAAAACCACATATAAGCAAATAAATAAATAAAGGTACATCAATAACTGATAAAAATATTTAAAAAAACAAGATCTGCTAGTATCAGACCCACCTGGCCCCCAGTAAGCCAACAATCTAAAGGAGGATATGCAGGAGGCCTTTATCTAGTGAAATATAACCTGGACTATAACTGATACCAACATGATGAAATATAGTTATTAATAGATAACCCTTTTTTCCCTCTGGCTCCCTAAAGATTCTGGAATAGAAATCATGCCACAGAATGGCAGTAATATTTGCAGCCAAAAATGCACTATAACCAGAGTGCTGTCACTCATGAAGAATGCAACCTCAGGAATTATATAACGTATGACCATTAATGGACTCATTCAAAATTAGTATGAAGGTTTCAGAGGTTTTTATTAGAGTTAGGTGTGCCATGTCAGATAATAAGAACTAATAATTACTAAGCATTTACTATGTGCCAAGTACTAGGTGAAGTAAGAACTGCTTGTAGATGAGTAAAGCAAGGCACTAGAATTAAGTAACTGGATTAAATCCATATAATTAGAAATCCACAGAAGCAGGACTTGAACACAAGGAGTCGACATCAAAACCCATGCTCTTAACCCACCACCCTATAATGTCAAGTATGGAACTTCTATACCAAGGAAAGACTCAATAAGTGAGTCTTAGCTAATTTTATTATTGTCAACATCCCTACCACCGCTCCAAATGAAGTCATAAAATAAAATAAAAATGTTCGTACCAAAGAATGCACACTACCTGGGACATGGTTGCAGAAGGTCTCCTTCAACAATGCAGGCCTCTTTCTCTAGAAGTTCTGGACACTCCTTTCCACCCCCAATGGCAATGTGCTTCACCTTCCGGCTCCTGCTCCTAAATCCTGGTGATAGATTCCCTGAACGGCACGTCTTGGAGCAGGGACTCCAGGAGGTCCACTCGGAGGTTTCACAGTCTTTTGGCATGAGGCAAGGTTGAACAGTCAGCGGGAAGGAGTCCTGCATACAAAGGCTGAAGGACAATAGCAGAAAACATGAGGACAAGATGAAATAAATGCAATCAACATAATTTTAAGTTCTGACCATGAGAAGAAAAAATTTAAATTTAGTGTAAGCTTTAAAGAAGAAGACATATACTTCTTAACAGTGCATCAATGATAGCATACTAGAGGACATCACTTTTAAGAATGTGTACTCTAGGCAGGCTTGGTGGTGCATGCCTATAATCCCAGTGACTCAGAAGGCCAAGGCATGAAGATCACAAGTTTAAAGTCTGCCTCAATATAGCAAAAACCTATCTCAAAATTAAAAAAAAATAAAAATTTAAAAAGCACTGGGGTGTGGCTCCTTGGTTAAGTATCCCTGGAACCAAAAAAAAAAAAAAAACAAAACCCGAGATTGTATACTCTATTTTACTGGAAACAATGAAGCTCTTTTACTTCGGCAAAATACATATGGAATGTGGGTACATCTTATCCCTGTTCAGAGCATTATCAGAAACAACAGAAGTCCTTAATAGGGTGTTTCACTGAGGATGCAGCCCACTATTACCATTTATTGACTGGTTCCCAACTGCGCTGCACTTCACAGGCCACAACAATTATAGGAACTTAGATTTTATTATCTTCATTTTGCAGATAAGAAAATTTAAGTCCAGGAAGGCTATATAACCTGTTCTTCACCAAACAGGTACGGGAAGCTTTAGAGCCATCTACCTATTCCTATAAATATTTAGAAATTTTTAAAATAGGGTATTGATTGTTTCCTCACACTGTTAGGCTCTGAGCATCAATTTCCTAATCTGCAAAAATTGAGTGAAATCAAGTAGACTGAGAGTTTAATTGCAAAATATAAATAATGGGATGAGATAATGTGACATGGTGATGAAGCCAACATAAAAGCATTTATGAGGAAGAGCACCAGTACTGGTAAAGTGGAGATGAATCCAGGGGCAGAAAGGGAGTGTTTAGGGAGAAGGGTATCTGAGCTGCAATTTTAAAGATAAATGGAAGCTTCTTAGGCACAAAGAGAACACTATTATAAGTCAAGGGGCAGCATATGCAAGCCTTGAAATCACACATCATGAAAACGGAAATACTGGAGATGGCTATACATCTCCCAAGAGCCAGCTGTTTAACTTTTAGGAATTTTGCAAGACGCTTGACTATATTTCTGTAACCTGAAATTGGCCAATTTGGGAATATTTACACTACAGAAATTGGCAACTGCTATAAATCAAATCCTCTCTTCCTAACCCCTGAGGATGAATTGTTAAACCTTTACAAGCTCTCTTGGGAAACACTAAAAGCTAATTTGTTTTGCTGAAACTAAGAAATCAGATAGATATTATGAGAGTTCTTCAAAAGCTGGCCTAGAAAGGTTTCACATCATGGCCTAGAAAACATGGATTTGACCGTATGTGCAATAAAATCAAACTCATAGCAAATATAATATTTCAAAACATTAATTGGCATTCTTTTCATCACTTCATTGTTAGCCTTTCATTTTTTACTCAAAGGCATCCATTACTTTGGGAGAAAAAGTATAGTTTTCATAGAAATGTACACTAAAGAAAAGTCAATATTCTAATGCTGACTTCCAAAATTGAGCCTGTGAACTCTAGTAGAATAAGGGGCTACAGTCAATTTAATAATGGCCCCTCCATATGTGCTCAGAGAGAGAAGTCTTAAATTGCTTCCGGGTTCCTAACATGGAAAAACTCACATATAAAGGAGCTACTATTTACAAAAGATAGTAATCAGAAGGGAGTAAAACAAGTTCATACTTGTCCACATTGATGAATAAATTATAGTGAGATTTCCATACTGGCATCCCTCAGTAAGCCATTGACAGTTAATAGGTCATTCCAATAGAAAAAGAGAAAATAACATAAAACAAAATTTTGATACAGTATTTACTTTTGTACAATCTAGTTAGATCATATTAGCAATTCTAAAATGAAAAGAGCAGTATAAACTACATTACCATTAATCCAATGTGGTGTTTGGGGGACCTGGAATAAAAATGCACTAGGAAGAATGTCTCCTGCAAAGCTACACCCAACCACCCAACGAATGTATTGTCACTGTTTGGGGGCACTATGGAGTGGAGTAAGGGAACCACCTCATTCTTTAGTGTGACATAATTAGAAAACTGTCAATCAACGAAGTTTCTAGGTTTTGACTTTTCTGAAACCATTATAATAAGTTCTAACCCTCAGCAACTCGAAATGCAACCTCATTTTTGGAGATAGGGTCTTTGAAGAGGTAATTGATTAAAAATGAGGCATTAAGGTGGGTCTAATGCAAAATGACTAGTGTCCTTATGAGAGGTTATTAGGACACACACAGAAGAAAAATCAAGAAAAGTCACAGAGAAGACAGCCACAAATTGAAAGAGAGAGATCTAAGAAAGGAGTGCTGCCAACACCTCCATTTTTTACTGCCAGATTCCAAAAAATAGGAAACATATTTTGGTTGATTATCCATCCAGTTTGTGCCATTTATTATGGCAGCCTGAGCAAACTAATGCATAAACTTAATAAAGTTTTTCAACGTGTACGTGTTTTTAGAAATGAGTTTCAATTAACAAGATGGACTTTCTTCTTCCTATAAAGTCCAGCAGGATTTAGTTCCCTGTGGTAGAAGTGGTGGCCTGGTTCTTCCCACTTACCAGATTCTACTCCCATCTCTCTCACACAGACTGGACTGTTCCCACTGGAGTCACTAGTCTCCAACAACAAAAGTAAGTGCATGGAATTACACTAAGTGAGGCTTTTGCATTTTGAGAAAGGGATCTTCTTTTGTTTTGAAGAAGTTTTTTTGTTAAGATAAATCATATGTCCCATTGGTTACAGATTTACTTATTTTAATGTTAGCTACAACAATCCATCCCCTTGGTTGAAATGATGAAAACATCAGGCCCCTTCTAATTTGATTAGTAAGATTACATTTAACTGGAATAGAGGAAGGAACAATAGGTGATAAATCACAAATATCTGGATCCTAGATTCTGTATCACAATATAGTAGCATGATTTTAATTTCTTGACTACCTAGTTTTGTAATCTGCACAAGAATAAAATACTAATAAAATGTGATTTGCTCACACCCAAGGGTAGTGTAAGTAGAATCACCTTAAAAACTATAGTCCACAAAGAAAACTGTCCAGAGACAGAAATGGGAATCAATTATTTCATAGAAGGCAGGTGTGTCTTTTTAATGAAACAGACACTCAGACACTGTTGATTTTTCTTTTAAACAGGAGATGCTATGGTAATTATACCTCCTTGACATTTACAGAGCATGCTGTCTTCTGTAAATTACTTCGCAAGTATTCAACTGTAAAGAGAATCTTTGAAACCTAAAAATTACTATAGTTTTTTTTTTTTCTTTCTGAAAATATAAGGAAATCTCTCAACTTACAAATAAGGTCAGAAACGCTTCCAAAATAAAAAAGAGTAGTGAAGTACCCCTAATTCATTAGTACTTCAGTTACCAGCACTTTAAAACAATATTAAATATTTCAAATATACAGAAAATAGATTAATAAAACAAATACTCTGATATCTTTCAAGTAAATACTAAGGTTTAGATTTAGCTCAAAATTTTCTCATATAAATTTTTTAAAAATTACAAATCCAGGAAAATTCACATTATCTTTGCAATTGTAGTTACATTTCTGTTTTCCATTATATGACCACTATTCTCAAATTGTTTTGTTTTGTTTTTGTTTCAGGGCCAGGGCCTTGCATGTGCTAGGCAAGTTCTCTGCCACTAATCCCTAACTCCTCAAATTGATTTGCATTATTTTAGATTATATATTACACTTTAAATAAATATACATATATTCATAAGTAGCAAATAGCATTGCCACAAGTTTCTTAAAACTTGAATCAATATTATTTTGTTACACCACTTGTCCTAGAAAATATTTTCCTTGTGTAATAATGTGACTTCTAGATCTACGTGTTAATAAATATGGATAGAGTGCACTTATTTTTATTGCTGACTTATATTCTAATATGCAGCAATTCATTTATTCATTCCCCAATTAGGGGCTCTTTGGTTGTGCTCAATGTCTTGCAATTCCACAGGTAATGTTTTGAACCTCCTTGTACATGTAAGAGATACTATTATTGCCTAGAGTTGAGTCATGAATACTTGCATTCTCAAATGTATTAGATATGATCTTATTTCTCCTTTCCTACCTGTTCTCAGTTCTTGGTATTCTTGAACTTACTTTTCAAAAACATTGAGAAAATTCATTTCTTTTCCAGATTACCATTGAGCTTCATGTTCTCTTCATCCTTTTAGTGATGACTCAGATTTTCTAATCTGTGAATCCGCCCACAGTGCCTGCATATTGGGGCATGCAGAATAATGGCCCCACTCCCTCACCACCCAAGATGTTCACAAGTACTGGCTGGAATCTGTGAATATGTAACCTTATGTGGCAAAGGGGGTTTTGCAGATGTAATTAAGAATCCTGAGTTGGTTTGATAATTCCAGAGTATCCAGGTGAGCCCAAAGCTATCACAGAGTTCTTGTAGAATGAGAAAGAAGGGTCAGAGAGTCAAAGAAGGAGATGTGAAGATAGAAGCAAAGGTTGAAGCAATGCAGGGTCTCTGAACTGAGGAATGTAGACAGCTTCCAGATGCAGGAAAAAGCTAGAAAATGGCTTCTCCCCAGAGCCTCCAGAAAGAAGATGCATTGCTTTACCTCCATTTAAGATATTTTTTTTTATCTGTTATGTTTCTACCTCTATTTTTTTCTTATATTTCCCACAATTAGTTTTTTGATTTTCATGTGATATGTTATTGTGGCAAAAATGTTAATTCCCCTTGTTCAGCCTTTCCTCTTGTAGCTTGTGCTTTTTATGCCATACTTTGGAATTTTCCCCTATCCCAGTACCATAATGTCATACTCTCATAATTTTTCTTCCAGAAAAAAATTTTATACCTTCCTTCTTCATTATTTAAATCATCAATTTGATATTCATCTTCATGTATGTTTTATAGGTCCTCCATTTTTTAAACCATTACCAGGCAGATGTTTAACCTATGTAATTTTTATGTCTTTGCCCTACTTTCCATGTGTTTTTTTTCTTTCCAAATGACTTTGCCAAAATTATCTACTGATTTTAAGCATATTTTGTAATTAGATTTTAATGTTCATGATTTATTTTGAATTATTCTTTTAAAATATCATCCTATCTTTATTTCATGACTACCATAGTTCATCTTGTATCTTTCACAATATTAAAGTGAGTTTTAAAAGTATTTCTTGCTTCTTACATTATCTCATTCTATTCTGACTTCTGCTTATTTTGGTCTGTTTCACATTGGACTCCGCTCAAATACCTGGTGATCCTTTGTGATAGGGACTGGGATAAGAAATAGCAAATGCAAACTGGAAGCCCTCTGGTTATAGGTAGGGCTTATCAAATGATAGATATTACCATCAGCTAACAAGGCAAAGGTCAGGCCATTTTACTGGAGCAATTTAAATATTGGTCTCCATCAGGCTTTACTTTTAGCTTGCTTCTTTCCCAAGATAAAAATCTCCTGTCATTTGCTTCACCTGTGTAGATCTGGATGTTAGATTTTTGGTAGCTGACTAGAGAAAGGAAGCATGCTTACAAACTATGTATGGATTTTTGGAGAACATGCATGATCAAAGGATAATGTTTTATACTTATGTGATCTTCTGCAGGTAAGAGGTTAATGTTTAGAACCATTAAACATGCTCATCCTTGGTCATTTAGCATCTATAATGTCTAGTACTTCCAAGAATCTTATATTAAAGTTGGAACAGAATAAGCTACAGTACTGTAACAAACTGGAATCTCAACACTTTATCAAAATCAATATCTTATAATTTTCCTAAATGAATACACCATAATGAATCTTACCATCATGTACATCCTTAAGAATGGGGGGTGTGAGCTAGATTAATAGATATACCATGTTTATATAATTATGTCAAAATGAATTCTACTGTCATGTATAACTAAAAAGAACCAATAAAAATGTCTTTTAAAAAAGTCTTCCTTTATTTTTATTTCCATTATTTATTCCATTTTTGTCTCTTCATAAAATTTGTTGTAGGTTATCCAGCTTTCTGCATTTATTCCTCTAACTTAAGCCTTAAGGATTCAGCTTGTGTCTACCTTACAGATTCACCATCTGGAATATGTGGCTTCCAAGTTCACCTTTAAAAAGGGAGGGGCGAGCAGGAAGATGGCTCAGGGCGACTCATGACTTTTGACTGGAAGTGGCTTCTCTCACTTCTGCCCATGTCACTGACCAGAACTCAGACAACTGGCTCTAATATAACTACAAAAAAGACAGTGAGATAAATTTCCATGCACGATAGAAGAGGCAAACGTGATAAATCAATAGATGTGTGTCTAATGCAATTATGCTATGTAAATTGTGTCACTTCTAACACATTTTCCAACTGAAGGAGGGCTTTCTATTTCCTCCATGCTGCTGCATGATTTACCACTCATCTGGTTTTCAGCTCCCTAAATTTGCTGATCTTTCTTTTCAGTGGAGATATATTTTGCCATCGCATTTGTGCTTAAGAGTTTGTGTCTTTTTATTCATTACTGTCATTTAAAAAGGCTTCCAGAAAAGAGCAGAAATACATGTTTGTGTTCATTTTGTAATTTATGACCAGAAACAGAAAAGTTATGTGACACAAAGCTTTGCTAAAGCCATATATTAATCCCATCTATAAATCAATGTATTCCTAGAGAGCTAAATTTACCTTACACAGGGAGAAAGTACTGATTAGAGTAATTAAAAATGTATGAGTTAAGAGTCTAATTGTGAAAGTATTTCCATTTATTTTACTTTTGTTCTAAATTAAATAAAATCAGTGTATCTAATTGAATATTTCCAAAATAGACTTCATAGTTAAAAAGTAATTCTTTGTAAACGTGAAATTGCAACTAAGAAAGCACTTTAGAAACCCTTAATAAAACCGTGGGCCATACAAAAGCATTGTTTTGCAATTATTTAGCAAAAAACACTACTATCCATATGGCAGCCCCATACCCAAATCAGAGCATAACAACAAGGGAACAGTTGCTCCTGAAGCTTACAGATTCTAACTTGGGGAATGTTTGCAAGATCACATCATGAAAATAACACCAAGGAATAAAAATGTGAGTGAAAAAAAAAAAATGAAGACAAATGAGCCAGAACTGAGACCAGCTTAAAGGAGCCTAGATCTGGGAAATCAGACAGGATGTATGCTATTACTTTTAATGATTTTGACTCCAAACTGGTAGCATTTGTCTGCCACAAGTCCAGATAATAGGAATGTATGAAAAAAAAATGACAAGTATGATAACTGGAATAAGGAAAATATGCATATGCCAAGGCTTATGTAAATCCCTAACTGCTTGAGAAAACAGAACCCAAAATGAGCCTTGCCACCTACTACAACATGAGATTCAGCAAATAAAGATATTTCAATAAACAGAGTTTTATAAATAGAGACTTGAAGATAATTTTGAAAATGTTAGTTTACCAAGAATGTTAACCTACCAAGAAAAATCATTGAGGATTACTGAGAAACCTTAGCTGGAAAAGTGCATGAACTTTCTTTTTTCTATGACCTCCTTTCTTAGCCAAATTAACCTGGTACTTATGACTTATTTATCTAAGGTTAGTATTTACAGCTAACAGGGGCACAAATTGGGATGTACAGCCTGGTTTTTTTTTTTTTGTTTGTTTGTTTTTTTACTTCTCAGATAAAACTGTATGATTAAAACCTCTCTTAATTTCTTATCTCCATTTATACAATTTTAAATTTTTCAATAGGTAATAAACCTAAAATCACATAGTAAATCTAAAGTAGCAATATGAAGTTAGGTTTTAAATGTGCTGTTCAGTTTCTTCTGTGGAACACAAAGATTGTTCTATAGATATAGACATAAGCATACAGATATATGGAGATATTAAATTTTTGAAAAGGAATATCCTTGAGTGTGATGTTATATCAAAATAGAATGTGTTCAGTATTATGATCATTTCCCATCACTAGAAAACATTATTCAGCAGATTTAAAATGCAGTGCAAGTTTCAGAATATAACAGATTTAATCTTCTCCAAATTTCTTGGACAGAGCACTAAGTATGATATGTTGGTTCATATTTGTGGGTGTGCATGTAACCAGTTAGAGATGAAAGCTGTATCAGCAATTATCTGAAGGTTATGGCCACTACTTTCATTTTATAGAGATGGAAACTGAGGCTCCCCAAAAGAGAAACAATTTTGTAATGAATAAACAGCAAAACTATAGATTGACCAAGGCTAAAACTGAATTACTGTGCCTTTTAGTTCAAAACCATGTTGGCATGGGAGAACTGTGCTTGTTTACAGACTCAAATTTATAACATCCTAAAGTTGCATTAAAAAGAAAAAGCCTACTTGGCCTCCAGGTTTGGAAAACAATGGCAGTTACCTAACTTGGAAATTCCTCTATCAAAACCACCCTCTTGACAAAAAAAAAAAAAAAAAGCGAACAAATAAAACTACACATTACCCTTGCATTCCCCATTACTAGCAACAGAAAACATATACACATGCACACGTGTGTGCGCGCACACATACACACACCTCCAAATTATATATGTGAAAAAAAAATTCTAACAGATTATACATGATAGAGCCAACCCAGTGGGTATGAAAAGAAGAGGTGAGTCCCAAGATATTACATGAAAAGGGCTACAGAGGTATAAGCGACTTAGATGAAACATAGAAAAAGATCACTTTCAAAATAGAAAAGTTCACCACTGACTTCAAAACACAGAATACAGGTCAGAACTTGGCAGTTCTGAATCACAACACAGATACTGAGAAAAGCTGTGAAGTGTATGGGACTGAAAAGGCAGTCCTGGAGAAGCATTCCTTTGAGGGATAATCACATAAAGAGAGAAGGGCTGGTAGTTAATCCTTAGAGATGAGACAGAAAAAAGAAAAAAGGGAAATTGGGAGGGAATTAAGGAGAAATAAGACATGGTATCCTTTCCTCAATAACATTACCAGAAGCAATATCCATAAATGAAACTTCACAAATGAAGGCAGAAATGACAAAAGAATTGCTTTTGAATCAGAAGGCCTATTAATGAAATGGACAGAAATTTAACCAAAACACACTGCAACTTCAATACAGTATTAGAAATTGTAAAAGAGTTTCTACTAATAAAATATCTCCTCCAAAGCAAACATAAAGCTGAGAAAATTATATAATACAACACACTACACTGAAGAAAACATCCTCAAATATTTGGGGATGGGGGTGGACCTTGAGTTGATTGTTCTCAGAAAATAAAAGAAAAAATCATTTCAAAAATGAATTTTGAATTAAAAGATGCACAAGAAAGACACATCCAAAGGAAATAGAGCATATTAAAGGAAAGAAAAAGAACTGTAAAAAAAAAGAAAAAAAAGAAATGAGGAAGAAGTAAAATAGATGAGATCAATGGATTAAGAAATTGTGCTACACAATGGAGTTCTAATCATCAATAAAAAAGAATGAAATCATGGTATTTGCCAGTAAATGGATAGAAATAGAGAACATCATCATGCTAACTGAAATAGGACAAAGTTAGAAACTCAAAGGTTGAATATCTTCTCTCATATGCAAAAGCTACAGTAAAATAAATGAAAGGAAAGGGGGAGTGAAGGATAATATAAATAACCAATCAAATATAAATTAAAGAACTAGTGAAAGGAAGTCAAGTACAGTAGTAAAAGAAGAATAGGAAAGGGGAGGGAGGATGGGAGGTAAAATGGGAAAGGGAAAAAGGGGGGTCATGAACTGAAATCAATTTCCATGCATGTATGAATTGGTCCAGATGAACCCAACTACCATGTATAACTGTAAAGCTCTAATTTATTTTTAAAGTGGAATAATTAAAAAGAGAAAATAAATAATATGGAAAATGAGTGGTCCAACTTATATATATTTCATGTCCTTGATAAAATCAAAACACTCTACCAAGTGACTATTTAAAATATATATATTATATGAAATATATTATTTTTATATATATATATATATTTATACATTTTATATATGTAATATAACATATATTACATATTATATATTGTATATTATGTGATATATACATTATAACCCCCAATTTTTAATTGATTTTTTAAAATAAATGACAGCAGAATGCATTACAATTTTTATTACACATATAGAGCACAATTTTTCATATCTGTTTGTATATAAAGTATGTTGACACCAAGTCATGTCTTCATACATGTACTTTGGATAATGATGTCCATCACTGCCGCAGTCCAGCTGCAGCAAAAGAACCGGGGGGTGATTTGTGCCCAGCCAGACTGCGGCACATCACATTCTGTCATCCTTGCTAATGTCCTGCCTCCACCCCTTCCCTCCCACCTCTCTGCCCTATCTAGAGTTCACCTATTCCTCCCATTAAAAAAAAAATAAAAGATCTGATTCTATACATTGAAAGTATATGCCACATACCACAGAAATGTGATCCAGAATAATCAACTTTTAGGTACATACTAGTAAAACTGTTAAGCCTTAAAAAATAAAGGGAGAACAAGTTTTCAGGAAAAAAAAAAGATGGAATAACTTAAAAATGCATTAAAAAAAAACTTAAACCAGCAGAGGGTTCTCAAAAACAAACAAAACAAAACGAAACAAGAATCACACATGTCAAGGCTGTAGTGAAGTTGCATTTTCAAGAAAAGTAATAAGAAAGTGTAAGGTAAGAATATTATATATAAATAAACCACTCTTCAGTTGTGAATTTAACAAACTGAGGAAATATTATACATTGTGAACTTCCTCAAGAATCCATGAGAAGTTGAGACTTATCCAAGCAAAGATAACTTGGTGTTATGGTTTAGATATTAGGTGTTCCCCAAAAGCTCATGTCTGAGACAATACAAGGTTTGGAGAAGGAATGATTGAATTAGTGAACTAATCCCTGATGAGATTAAGTGCTGAAAGTGGGTATGGTGTGACTGGAGGAGGTGGGTCAATCGGGATGTACCTAGGGGGGATAGATTTGGTGAGCTGAGTTTAGTCTCTCTCTGCTTCCTGAACATATTGTCAGCTACTTCCCTGGGCCACATACTTCCCCCATGATGTTTTCTCAGGCCCAGAGGAATGGAGCCAGCTATCTATGGACTGAAATCTCTGAAACTATGAGCTCCCAAATAAACTTTTCCTCCTCTAAAATTGTTCTTATCCGGTCTTTAAGTCACAGCAATGAAAAAGCTGACTAAAACACTTTGAAATCTTTAGTAAAATGACTGAAGTTAAGCATTTCAAATACATAACTGTACAGAAAAGATAACAATGAGGCATGTAATGGGAAGAATAATAATATGTAAATATCACATTCTCTAACAAAGTAAAATGGATAATATGGAAAGACAAGTATAGAAAATAGAGAACGAAGAGTAAGATTATAGGTAGTAAGTGCTAATCATTGAAAACAAATATAATAATTAATAAAGCATTAGGGTAGAAAAGGTGACAGATTAAGGGCATTACAACAAGTGTTAAATATAAAGGCAACCCCTAAAATGCAAAGTCTACCATTCCTAAATAGATAAAAGAATTACATTTAAAAATCAAAAACTATTCCCCAAAGAAACAAGTAAACATATGTTATATGTAAAGTTATACCTATTATAATTACAAAATAAAATGACAGAATTGAGAACAGAGAAAAGAGTCATTAATAAGTGTAAAGTTAATTAATTTAATAAAATAATTTTAGTGTTTGTACTGACTCATAAAGATAAGCCCAAACCATGCTGCTGCTGAATAAGAGACAAACCTAACAATGTGTGATTCAAAAGAGCAGAAAATAAGGAGATGGACACAGATTTGTAAGGTAAATTTAAACACACAAAAAAATCTATATTTTTGCAATCCTAATTACAGACAAAGTTCAAATAAAGAGCATTAGAAGAGACAAAGATACTTAAAATATTAAAATTATTATTTCACAATAAAAACAGCAGTTTTGATATGAACCAAATAACAGAAGAACAAAGTATAGAGAACATATAGAAATTTCCAGAGAAATAGATATAAACAAATAATCAGAGACTCTAACAACTCTTTTCACTATAAAACAGACCAAGTAGAGTGTTATGGTTTAGGTATGAGGTGTTCCCAAAACGTTCCTTTGTTAATGCAGACAGAATGATTAGATTTTTTTAAACTACTTTTTAAAAATTTGTTTTTTATAATTATACATGATAGTAGAGTATATTTTGACATATTTTTACAAACATGAAGTAAATCTTATTCTAATTAGAATCCCAGCCTTGTGGTGGTGGTACATGATGTAAAGATTCACTGTGATGTATTTACATCCCTGCATAGGAAAGTTAAGACAGATTAGATTTTGAGAGCTGTAACTTGAACAGTCCATCCTACTTTGAATGGACTGCCTGAGTGGTAACTGTAGACAGGTGGGGCATGGCTGTAGGAGGCAGTTCACTGGGGATGTGCCCTGGAAGGGTATATGTTTACTGAAACCCTTTGCTGATCCCGCACCCCCATCTACTTCCTGACCCCACCATTAGCTGATCAGCTTTCCTCCCCTGGGCCCTTCCTGCATGGTGTGTTGACTAAACTTGGGACCAGAACAATAGAGTTGGCCATTTATGGACTGAGACCTCTGAAACCATGAGCCCAAAAAATTTTTCCTCCTCTAAGTTGGGTATTTAGGTCACAGTGATTAAAAAAAAAAAAACAACTAACTAAAATACAGAAAAAATACTAATTATTAAAAAACCTAAAAAGTATAATCAATAAATGTTGTGTGTACACATTTATGAAATAACTCATTACCAATAATAGAAAATATATTTTCTATAAAGCAAACATAAACAATTATTTCTGCCTACAAAGCAATAAAACTAGAAGCAAGAAAAAGAAAATGTCCATTTTATTTGGAAATTAAAATGGTTTGCATTAAAAAATTCATTGAAAGAAGACAGAGAAAATAGCAAATTTCTATAAAAATTACAGTAAAATACTACATGTCAGTGTCTATAGAATCCACTTAAAGCAGTGATCAAAGAAAATATGTATATCAGTACAACTGGACATAAATTAATCAAACCTCTATTCTAAACTTTGGAAAGATAACAACAATAAAATACAAAGGAACCATGAGGAACTAAAGAGTAAAGAAACATGAAGAAATCAATAAGGTAGAGATCATAAAACCAGTAGATCACATTAATAACCCAAAATACTGTTAAAAATTTAAAAAAAAAACAAGCAAAGCATTAACTATATTAAACAATAATGAAAGAGAGAAAAAAACACATAAAAGTATAAAATGGAGCAACTGAATCTCTTGATAAAGAATATATATATATATATATATTTATGAAAATAAATGTGAAAATCTAGAACTGAGTCATTCAAGAATACAGTCTATCAAAAGTAATCCAGCACAAACAGACCAAAACTAAACCCAACATAAATAGAGTTTTCAAAGAAATACTTTATGCATGCACAAAAACAGAATCAAGCACAGATGGTTTCAAAAAGGGATTCTACCAAACATTTAATGACCATATATTCTCAATAATATGTAAGTTGTTTAGAACATATGAACAACAAATGGAAAAAAATGCCCACACTTTTTACAAAGCTAATGTAATAATAATATTTCCACTTGATAGAGCAATAAGAAAACGTCAAAGTGGAGGGTGTTATAGAATGCAGGGATGATTCATTATCAGAAAATTTATTCACACAATTTGCCAAATAATTAAATTTTAAAAATCATGTGATTATCTACAAAGATGCTGGAAAACTTTTTGACAGAAATCAATGTCTATTAGTAATACAAACATTAAGTAAAAGAAAAAAGAAATGGATGGATACACAACTCTTTAATATGATTAAATACAAAATACACACATGTGCACAAACACAGAAATAAATATATAAACCTTATGACAGTAAGATAATGCCCTTCTCACAATAGATCCATGTGTAATCCTCAAGACCTGAGAAATGTTATTTTAAATGGCAAAATGTAACTTAGCAGATGTGAGTGATAATAAGACCACCATGAAAGAGAATTTGACAGTCAACACCGCCATGAAAGAATTAGGAATATCTTATAAAATTTGAATGCATTTACTTTTTTTTTTTTTTTTTTTTTTACCCAGGAATCACATTTCTAGGAAATTACCCTGACGATTATTCCCAAAAATACCAAAAATAGGTATGCAGAAGTTAATTTATTGACAAAAGTATTTGTAATTGTCAATTATTCAAATATACCTAAATATTCATGCATAAGAAGTTGTTCAAATAAAATTATGGCTGCACACCACAACAAAGGACTATGGAACTGTAAAAGAGAATGGGAAAGATGTTGAGTAACTGATATGAAGCAATTCCCAGTAAATAACACTAAGTGGAAAACTCAGTACCAGGTGCTACCTTTTGTGAACGAATGTAGGGAAAGTAAGAAGATGTAAAGAAGGAAGGTTGAATCAAGGAAACTGGTTAATTGCAAGAAATAGAAGACGGGGGTGGAGTGAGGTGGTGGTGAATGTATATATGAAGGAATTCACTCACTCTTCTGAGTATAACCATGTATAGTTTTGATTTAAAAACCTATCAATATCCAAAAGATTCAAGTTAAAATTATATCAGTATAGATGAAGAGGGGGGAAACAAAGTATGAAACTGAAAATGAATTGGGGAAAAGAAAAGTAAATGTCCTCCATTTGCATTCTCACCAGCATAACAAAAGGAAATATATCCATTTTTTCCCAACTACTTTCAAAGAAAAAATTATGAAAAGGACTTGTGTTGTTTGGGGTCTGTATTTGTTCATGTTTGGGGATGAATAGAAATGGAAAATTTATTTCCAAATCTACTTTAGTGGTACATATTAAAAAAGAAAAAGCAACAAGCAAACAAAGTAAAAATAAGATCTGAGCTTTTGAGCTGATGGTTCTTTATATAGTATTTAAAATTTATTATATTTTGGATGCTCCTTTACAGGGATATTACAGAATATTTATATTATTAAAGTGGTCTGAGAATTTAAAGTATGTTTAACATGTACAAATGATTAGAGCTCTTAAAGATTGTCCATACCACATGCTCCTCTGTATCAAAGTAAAACACATTCATCTGAGATTTATTCAAAAACAATATGATTCACTGCTCTCATAAACAGTCTGACTAGTCTACAACTCAGATATCTTAATCAGATATGTTTCTATGAAAAAATGGAAAAAGAATGAAACAAAGACAAAAACTGAATAATCTATTTAATTTCACAAAATAAGTTAGTGTAAAAAGTCGATAATGGTATCAATTCTATCTGGGCAAAAATGATGAACAGGCTGTACAGCAGCTATTCTAAAATGCAACAGTGGAACTTGAGAGAAAATCTTGTCAAAATAAGACAAAAATTAACATATGAGCTGAGACAATTAAAAACAAAATATCTTTAAACACAAGAGAGAAATCAATGATGAGGGAGCAGAGGAGCACCAAGAACAATACAACAGCCTACCACATTGCAAATAATAATTGTGAAGGGAAAACCACTTAAGGTGATTATAAAAAAGTCACAATGATCAATGAGATAGCTAATAAAGGGCATTAATTATAGCTCTGTAGTGTTCTAGAGTGAGAAAGTGACTTTCAGCAAAGCAAGACCAGGAGCTTATATTATGGTACTAAAGATAGGCCCTTCTTATTCCAAATGTGATGACAACCATAGTCAACACATATAAAACAAAATGCCTCTTGTCCCTAGAGTATCATGGAGATCACCAAAAAGAAATAGATCTGAAGTTAGATATAAGTACAGAGTACAAGAAATCTATATCAGGATAAATTACAATGATTAAAGTTCATACTAGAAATGAACAGATGCACAAAAATATCACTGTTTTCTGAATGCATAAAATCCACAAAAGAAAACAATGTGTATTTTTTCAGAGATGAATTTGAGCTTTTTAGCAAAATTCCTTTATTAGGCAATGTCAACACAGTTCATCAAGTTGAAAAGAAATGAGACAATAGTGTTGACTACATGATCACACAGCTGTCAAGAGTAACATTTCTGCTTTGGGAAGTGGAAGTTACAGAAATAGAGATGGCCTCACTTAATAATATATTTTTATAATACTCTAATATTTTCATAATAGTGTATGAGTCATTTCATAATCTTTGATTACTAAATGAATGAATGTTATTGATTTCATGGAATGGTGCAAAGGAAGCTGTTTTGGTTTAAAATACTATCTAAGATGCAAAAGGAATCATGGAGAATTCTCTCTTCCATTCAGAGCTATTAGGAGCAAGTCACTCTTATGCTCACAATAAGAAAAAAGTGATGCAAACTGAAAATCAACAACCCTTCTTAGATCCATCAGAGACTTGAAGTCAAAAGGCAAATGACTGCCCCTCAAATTGGAGAGACAAGTATCAGATAAAAAGAGTCATAAGTTATTTGATGGAAAAGCCAGGAACAGAAATCACCAATGGGGTCAACATCAGGGCAGAACAATTTTTAAAATATGATTAACAATTACTGGAGGTTAGAAGTAGATAAGCCTGGCAGAAACTTCAAAGGGCACCAACCCTAGTGGGGGCTAGATACTTTCATGAGTTTTACTCAAAAAAGAAAAAAAAAAAAAAAAACCACTGTGAAAAATCAGAGAATATTCTCTTTACGCTTCCAGTAGGGGGAGGAAAAAAATTAGACATTTTGAAGTGACCCAGAGAATTCTTTTTTTTCTTAAGATTTTCCCTCAAAGAAACTATTTTACCATGGCCAAACCAACTGAGATTTTACCAGACCTTAATCAAAATGGGAGAAGAAAAATATTCATCTCTAGCTCCTTATGACCTTCTTATTTTACCTAAATTTGAGGATGGGAGATAAAAAACGTTTATAATATCAACACCCAGAGACTCAAGCTTGGTAAAATATTAGGTCCAAATAACAGGACTACAGAAACTTCCCCTATCCCCCAAATTTAGCACATCACATATATGGCTTCTCTACTTATTACCGGTTTACAACTGAAATATTTGCATCTTTCAGACCTTATTTAGGAAGAAGTATTTGTAACAATTCACAGATAATAGGAAAAAGTATAATAACAAAAAAATCAACAAAAAGAAATGAGGAGACCAATTAAATTTTAGCCTCTGACACCTAACAAATAAAACAGACCTGGTGTAGCTCCAAACCAGGTGAACATAAAACTTCATATTAAAGACCCATTTAGCTCAGGTCCTTTTGCTCAGTGTATCATGTCCAGTTTTAATAAGATATTACATGGTATACCAAAAGATGAATAACAATATTTAAAAAATAAATTAAGAATCTTAAATGGACTAACATGGTATTCTAGCTAGACTATGGGCCAGATTCAATGCAATATTGGGGTAATCAGACTAGGGATGTAAAACTGTGGTTAGTATAATAAAGATTCTAGCAGGAAAAATAAACAATATTTAAGAACAGATGAGCACTGTAAGCAGTGAAAGGGAAACTCTAAAAAGGAATGGGAAAATGACTGAAATTAAAGGCACTATAACAGAAATGAAAGGTGTCTTTGATGGGCCTGTCCAGAGATTATAGACAGACCATGAAAGAATCATTAAGCTTAAAGAAATGTCAATAGAAATTTCCAAACATGCAAAAAAAGAGGAAAAAAAAAAAACCTTGTAAATAACAGCATATCCAAGAAATGTAGTATAATTACAAATGGTGAAACACGTACACATGAGAATATCAGAGAGAAAAAGGAGAGAAAAGAAGAGAAAAAAATATTTTAGGGCTCAGGGTTTAACCACCAGTACTGAAAAAAGAGGCGAAAAAACATATTTCAAGCAGTAATGGGAGATAATTTTCCACAATTAATATCAGACACCATATCATAAGAATATGAAGCTCAGGAAATATCACATAAGGTAAATATCAAAAAATGACATCTAGGCAAATTATATTTTAACTTCAGAAAATCAAACCCAAAGGTAAAAAAATCTGGAAATAAGCCAGATAATAGAAGAAAATCCATGTTATCCAACTGAAAAGGATCTGAATTATAGCAACCTTCTCTTCAAACACTATGCACTTCAAACATCTAAATCTGATCTAAAAAAAAAAAAAGTCTAATTTTTTAAAGAAGATGGTAAAAACAACTAGAGTATTCAAAGAAAAAAACCCCTATCAAATTAAATCTTATGTCCAATGAAATTATCCTTCAAACATGAAGAAGAAATAAGGCTTTCTCAAACAAAAATTAAGAGAATTTGTCACCAGTAGACTGACTTTGCAAAAATATGTTATATGTTCTTCAGAGAAGAGAAACAACATAGATCAGATCAAATCTAGAAAACAAAGATTGGTCACTGGAGAAAAAAATGAAGATAAAATAAAATATTTTATTTTCCCTATCCATAGTTGATATAATAATTAAAAACTGTTTAAAATGATAGCACCAATGTATTTAGTGATTATAGGTTATAAATAAGTGAAATGAATGATGTGATAGTATGATGGATAGCTGGCTGGAAGAACTGGAAAAACTGCTATAAGTTACCTACACAACTTGCAAAGCACAGGGTCTTGTTTGAAAGTCAATTTTCCTGCAAGCACATTAGGGAAACCATCAAAAAAGGTTAAAAAATATAAATGATACTCTAAGAGCAAAGATAAAATAGAATAATATCAGCCGGGCATGGTAGAGCATGCCTGTAATCCCAGCAGCACCTTGGGAGGCTGGCTGATGAGGGGATCGGATCTCAAGTTCAAAGCCAGCCTCAGCAATGGTGAGGCGATAAGCAACTCAGTGACACCCTGTCTCTAAATAAAATACAAAAATAGGGCTGGAAATGTGGCTCAGTGGTTGAGTGCCCCTGAGTTCAATCCCTGATAACCCTCCCCCCCCAAAATAGAATAATATCAACTAGAACAAGATCAATGAATGGAAAATGGTAAAAAAAATATGGTGGATGTTAATCCAAGTATTTCAACAAACACTTTAAACTTCAATAGTCTGAATATACAAATTAAAGACAGTGAATAAAAGAAGATCCAACTACATGTCAACTACAAGAAACCCACTTTCAATATATACACAGATGATTAAAAGGTTAAGAATGAAGAAAAATATATGATAATTACACTAATCAAATACAGTAATTCTAATAGTTTCAGAAAATGGAGAATTTACATCAAAAAATAAAATTGTCAGGGATTAATAGGGACATTATAAAATAATGAGGTTAAGTCTCCAAGACGACATTGCAATCATGATATATACCTTACCTGAGTAGCAAAATACATCAAGAAAAAAAATTAAAAAATATCAAAAACTGATAATGTTATGAAACTAGAAAAAGAGTAAATATAAAGCAATCATAAGAAAATAATTAAAATTTTCCTATTTAAATTCATATTCTTTTAAAATGTATGTTGATTCTGTTTTTAGATAATATTTAATATGTCTGTTATATTAATATCTTAACTTTATATTTTTCATAATCTAAAAACAATAAAATTATTATTGATCAAGATCTTAGGCAAAATCAAATTAATTAGAAAGAGGGAATCAATGGACAAAAAATCACTAAAACCTAGAGTGAGTACTTTGAAAATACTGACAAAATTGATAAAGCTCTATTCAGGGTAACTAGCCACAAAAAAGACACAAATTATTAATATCAGAAATGAAAGAAAATGATACCCTAATGATCCTATAACTATTAACAGGACAATAAAGGACTATTAAGAGCAACTTTATGCCTAAACATCTACATGAATTAGACTAATTCCCTAAAAGCCACAATCTAATAAAATTGATATTGACAAGTGATAATCTGAATTATGTGTGAATACATTAAATAGTTCAGTCAATAATTAACAGCCATCCAAAAAAGAAAACATCACAATTTGTGTTATGCAAATAAATTTATAAATATTCAAGGAAAAAAATTATACCAACTCTTAAAAATTTCTTTCAGAAGAAAGAAGCAGAGAAAATACTTTCCAATTGATTCTAGGAAGCATTACCCTCATAACCCAACCAGAAAACCTAAAACTGATCTAAAAAATAAAGTCTAATTTTAAAAAATATATATAGTAAAAACAAGTAAAGTGAATAAGAAAATTCTTTATAATACTCACAGCAGAAAAAACAGTATGGGATATTAAGGAGACCACATTTTCGTAGATATAATTTTCAAATCTAAACTTTTGCTTTTAAGAGTTAATTCCATTTATAGATAGGTAATTCTAATTACTGCTGGGGTAAGTTGACCTTTTTATCAGTTCAATACCAAAAAAAGCCCTATTAGAATAACTTTTGGTATTTTAACTAATATTTTAAAAAAATCAACAACTCAGAGGTGAGAGAATTTTCATTTAAAAAAAACGTGAACTCTGCAAAACAAATTTTAAAAAGCAAAATCATTGTTAAAAAAATAAATAAACATTGACATAATTCCCATGACAATTTTGGGAGTGAACTTGAATGTGTTAATTATTATAAAGAAATACTCAGTTATACTGATTATTAAACTAACAAAAGACCTGTGTTTCTATTGGTTGTTATCTTGATAAAATGTGGAAATGGCTGACCTCCCTTTATGACCACCCTAGGAATCACATTAGAATTTAATGCATGGATGCTTTGACTATGAGACTTCTAACATTTCTTAATGGAAATTTAAAATTTCTTCAATGAAACTTCTAAAAACCCAAGTTATAAACTTTATTACAATTTTCCCTTTGTAGAAAATCACCAAAAAGCCTTATAAAATCACATAAGAAAATAGTTTAGGCCAATTAAAGAAAGCACTGAAAGACCACCTACCTCAACAGGGCATTTTTCCCATCACTTCTAGTACACCAAACCTGTCGAGTTTGATAGCCAATCTCTATGTCCCAGGGCTGCGAATGGTGATGTGCTTTGTAACTTTGATGTCTAAAGGTGACTTGCTCATTCGAATCAGAGCTAAAATCCAGAACAGTTCTTTCGCTGAGGCTAATTTCTTTAAGATGAGGAAGTCTACATTTACTCCACGGTCCAACCTTAAGGCTGAAAGTATATTCCTCTTCCCCAAGAGGGCAGGAGATGGAAACATCACAAGCCCTGGACTCGGTCAGATTGGGACACTGCACACCGCCATACAGAGGGGGCGCGATGGCCGCCCGAGTTCTGTGCTGCAGCTTCTTCCCACATCCTTTGCTACACTTGGACCATGGGGAGAACTCTGATACAACACAATCTCGGGGACAAGGAATGAGGCAAGCTTGTTCTGTGGGGGGCTGAGGGGCAAAGTGTTCACAGATGTCACTGGCCACCATGGTTCTGTTCAACTTCTGAAGACAGCGTACTGTTCGGTGCTGCAGTCCGTGTTGAGCGGTCACACACTCAGAAGTCCTAGGCTTGACTTCTCCCTGGGCATAAGGAACAAGCACACAGTGGTGCCAATCAGAAACCTCCCATTGGAAGAGGTCACTGTGCCAGTCACAGACTCGGAAACAACTTCTTTCCGTTGGAGGCCTGCTGCTCTCATCACAGTTAGATAAGTGACTTGTCCACCCTTCAACGTGAAAACACCATACTGCACGACTCTGGACTCCTCCCGGCCCACAGTCTCCTGTACACCTTCCCCAGGGACCTACAGGCAGAAAAACAAGGGTGTGGATACTAAGAGACACATTCTGCTACGCACATGAAGATGGAGATCAGTTTACACACTTCCCAACCCAATCAGTGTGAAATGATAAACTTCAGTGGAACACAGACTTAATGTAGCAGTTAAGAATGGGGGTTCTGCCTCAGTTTTCTCCTGTTGAAATCTCATTCCGCCTCTGATCTGTAGTGTAAACTTGCAAGAATTACTTCAACTTTCCAAACTTTAGTTCCTTACCTACATTAGGTTAAAAATAATAAATGCACCAACTTGTACGGCAGTTATGAGGATCAATGATACAATGTGGTGCCAAGAAGACAATACACATTTAATAAATGATTGCTCCCATTAAAATTACTATGTTCCAAAGCCTATATATCTAGCTCAATACTAATATTTTTCTAGTTAGGCAATGGTTCATTTAAAGCAAAGCCCTAAAGCCAGGATTTTAATAAAGCAGAATTTTTCATGTTTCCAGTGATTTAGTTCATACCCTAAGAGACTCAGAAGAGAAATATGTTTTAAAAAATAACTTGCTGAAGTATCCTAAATATATTTTCATTTTCTAAATAACTGTCCTCAGTTTCAGTTGGTGCTTACAGAGGAAACTGCATGAAGAAAAACTTAAACTAATACAGGATTGAAAAAGTAAGGTGGTATAAGAAACAACAGCACTGAATTGCCTATAGAAATTTTGCCCCTAGAACCGTAGAAATAAAATGTGCTATCTTTTTTTTTTGAGACTAGGTCTCACTATATTACTCAGTCTGGCCTTGAACTCCTAGGCTGTTCTCCTGTCTCAGCCTTCAATTACATAGGACTACAGGTGTGCACCAATGCAGCTGGACAGTTTTAATATTTGGTGGGTATTGAAGTTGACAACATTAGCTTATAATTTATCATATCTTTTGATTAATTAGTCTTCATTGGAAAGAGATCAAGAAATGAGCAAACCAGAGGGCTGCCTATTGATGTTTATCACATTTTTGGCTTCTATCTATAGACATACCCCTTGGCATTATCCAAAAGGTTCATCGTGTATTTATTCCCAAGGATAGCAAGTAATCATATATTGAGTCAATGAGAAAAAAAAATGGCTGCCTCTCTTTCCCTTTATTTAAATATATCATCTGAACCTGAAAAAAGTTTTATAAGGTTAAGTAGTTAACCTCTGCCCCTGCACAACTGTGAGGATCATTAAGGTACTTCACACGTCGAGAAGCATATTAATTGACAGGGACTAGAGAAATACATTTTCTCCCTTTCCCCCCAAATCTGATCATCCACTCAAATTTCCAATTAATTAATTGTATTTTCATGCACATTTTCATTACATTTGTAGCAACAGTAGGGCACGTACATAGCCACATGCATTGTGGCAGAAACATGTATCCCCAGACAAACAAGCATCTGCATTTGGGACTATGTG
The DNA here is from genome assembly GCF_047511675.1 of Marmota flaviventris. Classification (NCBI taxonomy): domain Eukaryota; kingdom Metazoa; phylum Chordata; class Mammalia; order Rodentia; family Sciuridae; genus Marmota; species Marmota flaviventris. Next base: position 92,091,877 of record NC_092508.1, read on the forward strand.
TGACAACGAGGATGTCTTACTTAAGCAGGACGATAAGACAACGGTTTCAAACTACAGTCATCCCAGTTCTTCCTCACATCCTCTTCTAGTTCATACAAACCTATAATTCTTGGCATTAACATGTTGGGCTACATTGATAATTACTCCTGTCACTTTGTAAGGGTGATTAACATGGAAAAATAACCCTCATCTTCTTTCACTCACCACAAGCAAGAGTTTCCTCTTGCTGAAACACAAGAATGGGTTTCATTGATTAGAAAGTCAGATTTTACTCAGGAAAATGCCTGTGGGTTTGTCTACTCACATCCTGGGGTGTGTCATGGCAGCACTGAGTGGTCATGGTTCAGAGAACACATGTGGGAAATGATGATCTCAACACTAACAGATTCCATTGCCTGCCCTGGATGTTCCCACAGTTACCTACAGTTTTGAACTTTGAAATTTGGGATAGTTGTTATTACTTGGCATGTTATTACATGCTCTATAGTCCAGATATTCTGGAGCACTTTAATTGTCTTAGCAACTTCTATCATGTCAGAATACACTTGTAAATTTTTTACTATTTATTAAAAAAAAGTCCAGTTACTAAAGAGAAATTTCAGAATTATACAACTTTAAAAGTCTAAAATTTTGAAGTTTGCAGCCAACTTTTAAAAATCAGTTTCAAACAACATAAAATGTTTTGGATAAAATGAGTTTATCTCTTCCTCCCATGGTGGGAGGGTAAGGAAGGGAGCATGGGGTTAGAAATGATGGTGGAATGTGATGGGCATTATTATCCTAAGTACATATATGAAGACAGGAATTGGTGTGAATATACTTTATATACAACCAGAGATATGAAATATTGTGTTCTATATGTGTAATAAAAATTGTAATGCATTTCGCTGTCATATAGAAAGAAAAAAATTATTTAAATTAAAAAATGTTTTGGATAAAATTAAACTTTCTGGAAAAGCACTGAGGCTTTTTAACAATGTTGTCATTTTATCACTATTTATTTAGATATTAAAAACATGCAACTTTCTATTCAGGATATTTGATATGTGGATTAAATAAAGACAAGAAAAGTCAAGCCACTTATAATCAATCTTGAAAATTTTAATATCAAATTTAACTCATTTATTACTTCTTCCTTTCAAAGCATTTGACTAATATATTTTCTTACCATTATAATACTGATTTCTTATTAAAAGTTCTCCAGTTACTTATAAACATTTATGGTAGCCTTTTTGTTATTTGAAATAATTATCACTTTATAAATTATATTGATAAGTCACTGTTATTCTCTTAGATTTCACATCCTCCAGTCATACAGAATTTTACCAAATAGTAACATTTTCCTAAATCAGTGGAAGACAAAATATAACTATTAAGAAATTAAAATTGCTACTATTGCAGATTTGCTTGTTAGCTTAGCCATGGTCTCCTATTGGCAGGTTAATATTCCTTTGGACATAAAAGCAACAACAAATGAAAGTGGTGGATGAACAATGATTTCTCCCTCCTAGAGCTGGAAATTTAGGCAGTAGCTGTCATGAGATAAAAAGTGCATATATTTGTAAACATTAGAGGGTACATTTAGAAAAACAGAGTGAAGTGAGAACAGTTCCTCATGTTAAAGCAAACTTTGGCGACAGCTGAAAACATTTAAATAACAAGTAAATGCAAAGTAAATTGTGTATGCTTAAACTAAATGAAAAACAAATTGCAAAAAAAAAGACATAGGAGATGGAGACAAGACCTTTCAGCAATTGACCTGTAATAATTTGCATTTCTCAGGCATGGAAGAAAATGTGTTCCATGATTTATTCACTTTTATTGGCAACAAACTTTCAATACACAGAGTGAAAATCACCTAGCCCTGAGGGGTTTTCAGAAAACATATTGAAGTAAAATGTGGCCTGTAGTTGGAGAAAGCTTATATCTCTTGTCCAATTTCAGAAATGGAAGATTAAAAATTTGAGCAGTTGCAGAAAAAAAGAAGAATATCATCTTTAAATTTACCACATACATAAAATGTGATTACATTCAGAATATATATTTGGGATAAGTAATGTAGGAAAAAATAATAAAATTATTATTTTAAATATCAGTTCCAACTTTTGTCTTAATTAGAACACAGGTACCAGATTATAAAATCAAACAAAATTTAGAACACCTAAAATATTTTAAAAGTTTAGTTACTAAGATTGCTCTAAACTTCAACTCATGCTATATTGCATTCTTGAAAACAATTTTCAATGATACAAAAGGGATGGTGGTTTTGAATATATTATCTGTCTTCTATCTGCAACTTACTATGCTTTCAGTACAACTAAATTCAGTTACTACCGAATAAACTGCTAAGTATTTTAAGCCACATCAGTTTTAATTAACAAATTAAAATTGTGGTTTTCAAGTAAGTTCTTTGGACGTTGAAGGGTAGCATTGATGAACTGAGGTCACATTCAAATTCTTGACTGGTTCCTTTTTGTCTTTGGCCTGTGTTTTGGCAGGAAGTTCAAATATGTGAAAGCTCTAATGTAATATTCTGCCAGAAGCAGAAAAGTGCTGGCAAATTTTATTCTCTTAATTAAGTTATCCCTTAACTTGATTAGTTTAGATGAATATGTTACCCAATCTAAATTATCATATTTGAGACAGACTGCTATATCCTTCAATTTAGGTGTGGTGCCCACTAAAATGTCTGCAGCCAAAAAAGGGGGGATTCTTCAGGTCAGAGAAAATCAACACACTCTCCACTGCTTCTGCATAGTACGTATCACTGTTTGAAGTGGCAACCCTGATTTAATATCATTCACGCAGTAGGAAGAGATGCTTGCCTTATTATTCATTTTTCCTAGCCACAGCTTTTATTATCCTGGCATTGTTGTAGTTTTAACTTGGGAAAGAGGGTTGAGGACTGACATGAATCATAATGCAGAACTTTACCATCTTAAGTTAAAATATCTGTGGATAATTATTCTACCAGAGCACTATCATAAACCACAGAATTATAAAATCTGATATAAAACAACAGTGACTCACTTGCAAGAGACTTCATCTTCAAGAAATAGCTCAAAATTTATGTAGTAACTTTCATTGCTCCAAAGATATCTGCAACAACTTTAGAATAAAGTAATAGCTCACTTACCTAGCAGATGCTTATATAAGAAACTTCACTTAATAAAATACATCCAAGAACACAAGAATGAGAAAAAGTGGTATTCATTCATTTAAACAATTATTCATCACTAACCATTTGACAGGTAGTACATCAGACTCTGGGAATATGAAAGTTAATGAGACATTATCTCTTACACAATCTGTATTCTAAAGGTACTGCTGGTTTACCCATGAGAAGGTCTTATGACCCCCTGTACAAGCCTATTTGCAACCTACCATACACTGTATTAACAACCTGAATGGTTTCCCAGAGTTCTTTAGATCTGAAGCAGCAAACCCAAAGCTGGGAGGGAATCTTGGAAGCAGGTATACTGATGAAAAAAAGAAGAGTTGTGAGGTTCCAAGCCCAGATTTCTGTATCTATCAGGATAATCAGTAAATCCACCACCAGAGGATGCACTGAAATACTCAATACTTTATGAACTCTCAAAGAAAATCTGCTCATTTCACATACTCATTACTGAGTCATTTGTCACCAGATGCTGCTAAGAATACAACAGAGAATATAGAAACACAAATATTTTCAGGTGGGAAGGAATTTAAGTTTTAAGGCCATTCATTAAAAGCATCCTTTTGCATTTTTTATAATTCAAATAATCCTTAACACTAAAATTATTTTCAGAAAACATGTCCAATGGCCTAAAAAATATGTATGCTAAAGCATTCCAATAAATCTCCTAAGAAATCTTCCCAGGAAAAAAATAAATGCTTCCAAATACAACTTCATTTTCATAGGTATAAAAACTTACTTTCAACGGTATCCATGATTCCTGTCACAGAATTGTGACAGGACATTCATACTTCATGGAGGCATAGGCATTGTTGCTAACATCACTGATTCTTTCTGAAGAATTATATTATGTTTGACACTAATAACATATTCTCTATCCATTTCACCTTTATAGACAGATACCTCTGACTTCAAATCAAACTGCATCTGTTATTTATCATTTTTGATTACAAAGTATTAGTCGCCACTGGCTAGAACATCCATTAAAAGTAGCTCGGCAGGAAAAATAGATTAGAAATGTATCTGAATGACTCATCAGCTGATGCGAACACCAGAGAGACAGAAAACCACCTTAAAAAATTGTTTATCAATATATGTGATTTGAACTCCACTTTCTAAAAATTCTAAAGGCTAAAAGAGACTCTCAAGCCACTATACTTCACAGCATTCTGACACAAGTGAGTCTTTTAGGATCACTAAACCCACACCCTACTAACTCCCTAGAATGCAGGGGTAGAAAGGGAATCTCACAGCTCACAGTTTGTGCAGGAGGAAATAAAGCCCAGACAAATTCAATGACTTTCTCAAGGTCACACAAGCATTTCAAGTGGAAATGAGAATGACAATGTCATTTCCATGCGCCTAACCCAGTGGTCTGCATACTATAATACTCTGGTCTCTATTACTACATTTCTAAGAATGTAAGGGGAGAATAAGTACTCCATAAATGATTGCAATCTAACGGGTGGGGGAGAAAACGGAGGGAAAAAAACACATGAAAATTATATTAAATCTCATATAACAGGCAACAAACTGCCTATTGAGACTTCTCAGCCCCCTGAACTGTTACCCAGAGCAGACAGTTACTCCCAAGGGCCCTTCACAGTTTATTATATGAATTGTGACACATCGTGCCTTTATATGCAATGAAAACAGACTGAATTCCTGCTTGAGTACATACATTAAGGTTTGGGGGCTTAACACAAGAAGGAACCCTCAAGCAGCAATAAGAAATGATGTGTCCATAGACTAGCTACAGCAATAACAGTAACAGGCACCAGTTCCTTCTGAACACCTACTATCTTCCCTGTGCCACACATGCATTATTCATATCGTTGATATTGTTCTGCTTTGCTGGATGAGAACATCAATACTTGAGATCCAAGAATCACTCAAGGTAAACAGCTCAGGAGCCCTCTCAAGCTCTTATGCTAAACCTTTCCCACAACTGCAGTGAATCTATTCTTAGCAGTGATAGCCGGTGAACAAATGAAGCCTTGCAAAGCCCATTAGGCAAAAGATATTTAGAAGGGGGTCTGTCTGATGGGTATGCAGCTAGCATGAGGAACTGAGGGTTTTGCCACCCCCCCCCCGCCATCTGCCTATAGCTCTTTGCCCCATCTCTGTCCCAGTTCAGTGGGCTGGCTCAGGTGGTGGCCTCAGAACTCCCAAGGCTCTGATACTTGTCAAGAGATATTTATGGGGTATTCTCATCCCATAAATATGGCTCCACTCAACTTTGACTTTACTTACAGTAAATGCTTCAGCTCAGCTCTCCAGATTCCCTGGAGAGGTGGAAGAAAATCATTTACTCAGCTGTTTTGTGTTAGTTAAGTGGAAAAGACAATCGCAAATAAGCCAGAGATGGAATAAAGCCAATACCACACATTGTTGTTCTCAAGGATTTCCTCGCTCAGTTTACTGACCACCTAGGCATTCTGGACTCTCCAGGAGAGTCAGAATTCTGTTTCCTTTACCCTGTGCAGAAAGCAAACTGGAAAACATGCAAAGGAGGAGGAAACATTTAAGATGTGTCTCTGCTCAAAAACGGAGCATATAGTTCTGCTTATAGTCAGTAAATGTTGGACTACCTGGAGGCCTTCTATGTTTTCTACTAGAGATTCAGGAAAAGGCAGCACTGCAGTTATGGGGCCAGGCAAACAGGCTTTAAAAACACCCAGAAGGGTGGGATGGTATCAAGCATGGCATTCTCCATTAGGTAACTTAAGAAATAACTGCCTAAGAATAAAAATAGCACAGGAGCATATTCAAGATAATATTTTTCTTTGTGACTTTGAAAAAACTGTCACTGTAATGGTCACATGGAGTATATCTGCTTTAGAGTACATTCTCTTTCTAGTAGCAGATATTTGTATGAAGTACAAATGAGAGAGAACAAAACACTAGCTGCATTTTGGCAGACAGAATAGCTCGTCTCATTTTTTTTAAAAGAAATAATTATTTCTCTTTCAAAACAGCAATTTTAATAGTATTTTAGATTCTTTTCTAGTTGGGAAAATAATTTTCAAGTTATTATGCTTGGAAAAAAGTCTGAGAAATAGCAGTATCGTGGCAAAATCACAATGTTAACTTTTTTTTTTCTATCTAGAAACAACTAAAATCACCTATTTGACCTATGTAGTCTAATGGGTATGCTAAAGATGTACATAACAATGTTAAAGATCACATCCGATCACTCATTCATCAGTTTTACCTCCTAAATGTCACTCTACCCTATTGATGCTTCTTCATCGCCGCTGTGGCCACCTTAGCCCCAGCTCCCCTCTCTGTTTCATGTGTGAGAGGATGAACTACCTGTTTACGTAACAGGAACTTAGAGGCTGCTTTTGCTAAAAACCACAAGACATCATCAATATTTGTGGGGATCTTCAACTGCCAGATGTTAAAACGCCCCATTTCACACCCCTGGAACATGGAATAAAAGTCTTTACCCACTGCCCTAAACCTGCAGTAACCTTGGATTGCAAGAACAGTGAAGCCTCACAAACAGATCCCCCCATGATGACATCCCCCCTGATGACATCAACCACTAAGTTACAGTGATTACCACAATACAGAAACTGAGGATGCTCCCCTTTGACATGAGCAATCATCCCAAGGGAAATGGATTGCTTCCTCAAGCAGTGATGATAACAACTTCTTCCAGGACCTTGAAGAACCAGGCTTGAGCTGGTAAAAGACCAGATCATTTTGACCAAGGCTGCAGAGTTACAATACCCTCTTGCCGCTGCCCTAATTCTCCCTCTATTTAAACACAATGCTCATACAAGTAACCCCTAAAACAGGGCTGGAAAAACTTGTCCATGGTCTTCTATGTATAGCTATATTGATTAAAGTTCTTTTCTTGCTTTTTTAACAATACTTTTTCCATTTGTTTTTGGGGTAAGTGACTGTATGTGATTTGTTGGAAGCCCTAGAGTTGGCCTATGGCTAGAAATCCAATAACATATAAACTTCCACAATATATTGATCCACCCTCATTCCACCCCTGTCATCAATTATTTTTCCCTATTACCATGTGTTGTTTAATAATTCAAATTTAGTGCAATGTATTATCTGGATGTTATTCCCATGCTAAAAGCCCATCAACAGCTTCCTGTTGGTGCAGCCAATATGGAAAGCAGTATGGAGATTCCTTGGAAAACTGGAAATGGAACCACCATTTGGCCCAGCTATCCCTCTTCTCAGGCTATACTCAAAGGATTTTAAAACAGCATACTTACAGGGACACAGCCACATCAATGTTTATAGCAGCACAATTCACAATAGCTTAACTATGGAACCAACCTAGATGCCCTTCAGTAGATGACTGGATAAAAAATTTGGCATATATACACAATGGAATGTACTCAGCAATAAAAGAGAATAAAATCATGGCATCTGCAGGTAAATGGATGGAGTTGGAGAAGATAATGTTAAGTGAAGTTAGCCCAATCCCAAGAAAAACAAATGTCGAAATGTTTTCTCTGATATAAGGAGGCTGATTCATAGTGGGATAGGGAGAGGGAGCATGGGAGGAATAGACAAACTCTAGATAGAGCAAAGGGGTAGGAGGGGAAGGGAGGGGGCCAGATGGTGGAATGTGATGGGCATCATTATTCAAAGTACATATATAAAGACACGAATTGGTGTGAACATACTTTATATACAAATTAGAGATATGAAAAATTGTGCTGTATATGTATAATGAGCATTGTAATGCATTCCACTGTCATTTATTTTTAAAAAAATCAATTAAAAAATTAAAAAAAAAACCTCAGTTTCCTGTTCTTTCCAGAATAAACAATTACAAGATAGTTAATATGACATGCAAGTACCTATCTGACCAGGCCCTACCTTATTCCCTTAGTGTCCTGATCATTTGGGTCACCTACTGCTGTTCCATCATATCAGCCACTTCTGGCATCCTTCTAATGTGCCCCGTTCCCCCTCTATCTCTGCATCCATATGTACTGTGTCTTAAACCGAATCATACCCACTGCACTTGAGACTCCAATGAAATTCATTCCTACTCATCCTTCAGATCTTACATCACTTCCTTAGTAAACTCTTTCTGGTGCTCTGATAGTACTTTATTCTCCTTCAAAATATTTGTCACTCATGCCATTACAAATTTATTTGTGTAATTCATTGTTTGATCCTTGACTCACCCACATGACTCTACAATTCTGTTATGACAGAAACATGTTGGTCCCATTCACTACTCCATTCCTGGCAATAGCTCATCACCTGGCATGTGATGAGTGTTCAATCAGAACTGTGTATCATTGAAGCTAGAAGAAGTAGCAGTGTATGTAGCAGAGTCATGGACAACTACAGTTAGGAGTAATATCACAACTGTGAACTCACTAGGGCAATTGCATGTTGGTTTTGAGAAAATAGGGGACAAATTTTAAAAAAAGTCTTTCCTTTGTGTCGCCTTAACTTATGCTTATAGGAAGAGAACTCTAAAAATGGTACCCCAGAGAATTTTCAAATGCTGTTTTTTTCACAAATCCCATCTGTAATGCCCATTTTTCTTTGTTGGACTCTGTGGACCCTTTCTTGCCAACCTCCATAAATCCAATGGAATTTAGTAATGGAGTGTCCAATCTTCTCTTGATTAGCATGTTAATGTACTAAAATTCCCAAGTTTATAAAAACATATTTCGTCTTAGGCATATGTCTAATCAAAATGATCCAGGAAACACACTCAACAAGTAAGATTGCAATTATTTAAATACTTTGAGAAAAAGAAAAGATAAATGAGAATTGCAAATATGATCCTATCAAGTTGGCTACTATTGGCAAAACTAAAGAAGAATGGGAGATGGAATTGTGATGGTCACAGGCTCATTACAATGACAACAGCAGCAACACACTACACACTATACTCAATGATTTATAATAATCATGTAATGCAGTTCTTATAAAGATTAGCAGACTAATCTTTATAAGAACTCCAAGTACCTTAAGTTTCCCGAATATTTTCAAGAATATTAAAAGAACAAAGGAAATGAAGGTGAATGTGATCTTTTTACAGATTGTTGACATGATGATATTCTCTGATGCCTAAGAAAATGCCTAAAGGAAGAGCATAGAAGGTATGTTTTAAGCCTATTAATGTGGACCTGTCCTCTGCCTGATGATGAAGCACTAAAAGATGCAGAAAACCCCAACAGCAGGGAGAAGGCTGTCAGATGCAGACTCCTAGCAAGAACCTGGAAGACTCTGAAGAAAATGTCTCGTGCTTGCACCCTAGCAGGGCTGGCAATGGAACTATTTATTCAGAGGGGGAGAATCTGTATCAGAGACCCAGGACCCACCTTGAAACATGTTTAAGAAATGAATTTTGATTACAGAAATACAAAAATACCTCTTCTATTCAACATCATCCTTGAAACTCTAGCCAGAGCAATTAAACAAAATAGAGAAATTAAAGGGATACATATATGTAAAGAAGAACTCAAACTATTACTATTTGCTGATGACATGATATTATATCTAGAAGATACCTGAAATTCCACCACTAAATTTCTAGAACTAATACATGATTTCAGCAAAGTAGCAGAATATAAAATCAACACCCATAAATCAACCCAGTCCTATACATCAACAATGAATCCACTGAAAGAGAAATTAGGAAAACTACCCCATTCACAATAGCCTCAAAAAAAAACCTGGGAATCAATCAAATAAAAGAGGTGAAAGACCTCTACAATGAAAACTACAGAACATTAAAGAAAGAAATTGAAGCAAACCTCAGAAGATGGAAAGATCTCCCATACTCCTGGATAGGCAGAATACTGTCAAAATGGCCATACTACCAAAAGTGTTATACAGATTTAATGCAATTCCTATTAAAATCCCAGTGACATTCTTCATAGAAATAGAAAAAGCAATCATGAGATTTATTTGGAAAAATAAAAGACCCAGAATAGCTAAAGCAATCCTTAGCAAGAAAAGTGAAGTAGGAGCTTAAATTCACAATACCAGACCTTAAACTATAATACAGAATTATAGTAACAAAAATGGCATGGTACTGGCACCAAAATAAACTTGTGTATCAATGATACAGAGACAAACCCACACAAATATAGTTATCTCATACTAGACAAAGTTTCCAAAAACAATCACTGGAGAAAAGACAGCCTATTCGACAAGTGGCGCTGGCAAAACTGGAAATTCATATATAGCAAAATAAAATTAAACCTCTCTCACCTTGCACAAAAATAAACTCAAATGGATCAAAGACTTATGCACTAGAACAGAGACCCTGTGCCTAATAGAAGAAAAATAGGCCCAAATCTTCACCACATCAGTCTAGGATCTGACTTCCTTAACCGGACTCTTAAAGTGCAAGAAGTAAAATCAAGAATCAATAAATGGGATGGATTCAAATTTAAAAGCTTCTTCTCAGCTAAGTAATGTGAGGAGAGAGCCTACAGACTGGGCGATAATCTTTACCACATGCACCTCCAATAAAGCATTAATCTCTAGAATATATAAAGAACTCAAAAAACTTAATACCAAAAAACCAAATAACCCAATAAATAAATGGGCTAAGGAACTGAATAGACACTTCACAGAAAAAGATATACAATCAATCAGCAAATATATGAAAAGGTGTTCAATATCTCTAGCAATTAGTGAAATGCAAATCAAAACTACACTAAGATTTCATCTCACTGCTGTCAGGAGGTCAATCATCAAGAATACAGAAAACAATAAATGTTTGTGAGGATGTGGGGAAAAAGGTACACTCATACATTGCTGGTGGGACTGCAAATTGGTACAACCACTATGGAAAACAGTATGGAAATTCCTCAGAAAACTGGGAATGGAACCACCATTTGACCCTGCCGCAGCCCGGCTGGCTGGGCAAAATAACGGGGGGGGGGGGGGGGGGGGTGAGTGACAAGCAACTTGTGAAGATTGATACAGCCGGAGCCGCTTTATTGTCGGACAGTAGAGGTATATATACACTTAACTGATTATACACAACTTGTTTCAATTTACATCAATTGGCCATTAAGGAATCCTCATCATCTTAATAATTACACACAGCTTAACTTAATTGACATAATCTAGACACAGCAGTCAGTCATTAAGGAATCTCTATCATCCTAATGGCTCGCTGGCGTTACTTCACAAACCACTCCCTCTGGCAAAGTGCCAGGCGCCAACTTGACTTGTTTATGGACCCTAACATGACCCAGCTATCCCACTCCTTGGTTTATACCCAAAAGACATAAAATCAGCATGCTACAGTAATGCATCCACATCAATGTTTATAGCAGCTCAATTCACAATAGCTAGACTATGGAAGCAACCTAGGTGACCCTCAATAGATGAATGGATAAAGAAAATGTGGTATATATACTCAATGGAATATTACTCAGCTTTAAAGAAGAGTGAAATTATGGCATTCGCCAGTAAATGGAAGGAGTTAGAGAATATCATACTAAGTGCAATAAACCAATCCCAAAAAACCAAAGGCCCAATGTTTTCTTTAATATGCAGATGCTAATTCACAATAAGACAGGGGGTGGGGGCACTAGAGAAGAATAGCACTACCTTATATTAGGTAAAGGGAAGTGATGGAAGAAGAGGGGAGGGGATGTAGGAATAGGAAAGATAGTAGAATGAAACAGACATTATTACCTTATGTATATATGTAACATGTACACTCAGAAAAAGAGAAATTATATCCCATCTATGTATGATATGTAAAAGTGCATAATCCATTTTACTGTCATGTATAACTAATTAAAACAAGTAAAAAATTATTAAAAAGAAATGAATTTTGATTATAGAAATACAAAAATTAATGAGAGTGGTCAGAAGACATTTTAAAAATATTTATATATACAAGAGTTTTCCTTCTTCCTGGTATTTCTCTTTTCTGTTTTGCAACTTTTTAAATGGTCATTAGTGACCCATGCTCATATTTTTTAGAAGAGAGGTGCAATAAAGAAGAAGTAAATACAGCCAAGTCTCTGGTAGTATAATTTATTACATAGGTTACGCTGGGGTGTTGGGTGTTTCTGAGGGGCAGATTCTCTTCCCTGAAGTAGTGTATGTATTTCCTGGCTCAAGGGACAAAACAAAACAAAAATAACAATAACACATACACACACACACACAAAAAAAAAAAAAAACAATAACAACAACAACAAAAAAACCCTCTTCCCTGCCCCTTCTCCTGCCTTGAGCAAAACTGATTAGACTAGAGATGCTAGTGTCCGTGACAGACCCTGTACCTTGTTTTCCCAGAAAAGAAGCCTCAGCTCTATCCAAGCAGAGCAAGCCACAGCCACTGAGTACCTCCTGGAAGGGCTCAACGTAGCAGAAAAGTACCATAAAGGACTAGCCCAGCACAGAAGCTCCAGAGAGTCAGAGTGTTGCCAGCTGGCCTCTCAGGAATTAGTATGCACTTGTAATCTGACATAGAAAGGTGGACCTCTTAGAGAAAAAGTCAGGGAACTTCATGGTAGAAAGGGCTCAAAACATAATCAAATAAAGATAGAGAAAAACAAAATTATATTTCTTATACACGAGATATTTGGGGTTAAGACTGATACCTACTGCAACAATCACTAGCACATATAATTATAATTTTAAAGGGAATCAAAGAAGTATTAATAAATGCGTCTCCCTCTGGTCCAGGGACTGACAAGCCTGTAGGACATGCAAGCCTTCGCTCAATAGTTCACTGAGAAATCCATCCTCATTACCCTTTCGCAGCAGCGTGAGCACATACCAATGACCTGCAGTTGGTGTCAACTCTTTTTAGCTTTTTCAAGATTGGAATTTCCCAGAGTGCTTTGTGGGAATTCAGCTTCCAAAGAAAGTGAATTGAATAAATGTCATTTCAGTTAAGGGGGTACTTTACATTCCCATAATGAAAATAGTAATTATTATAAGGTGTTTCTTTTTTTTTCACTTGATAGACTTAATGTTAGTTTGCAGACTACTGAAAAAAAAAAAAAATGCTGAGATATACAAGTTCCTGGAGACAAGGAAAGCTGTTGTCCTTGCCTTTCCTGGAGTAATCACCTCCTCTTATTCCTACTACGGATAGAATGTACTTATTCCTACTACAGACAGGATTTCCCAAACTGTTTTCAGTGGAATGAGTGTATCTCCTGAGATCAGTAGGCAAGGAGAGACCCTGTTATTAAATACATTTGGGAAGAATGCAGGGTTAAATAAAATTCAAAATTCTCCATTTTATAAGACTCTTCAAGGATTTTAATACACATTTTGAATTCCCAAGACCTGAACTCTAGTGCGCAAAGTATGTAACCCTTTTTACTAAAGATAATTTTTTAAAAAGGAATATTTTGGGGCTAGGGTCGAGCTCAGTGGTAGAGCGCTTGGCCTAGCATATGTGAAGCACTGGGTTCGATTCTTAACACCGCATATAAATACATAAAGGTCCATCAACAACTAAAAAAAATTTAAAAATCTGAATATTTAAAAGAAAAAAAAGAAATATTTTGCATACATGATACTTTTGGGTTGTTATACGAGGCAGTTCATCTTTTTAATGTTTTTAACTTCCATGATTATAGGTAACATGAGATGAAAACATTTAAAAATTTTAATTTTAGAAATCACATCTCATACATCTAGGTTCCATGTCATCTTTGAACCCAAAGCCCATTATTCACATCCTTCCCAGAATAAAAACCAAAAAGCAATGGACACAAGAGAAAACGTCAGAGATCTGCCACATGTTCACAAAGGTGGATGGTTATAAAACACACAGTAGAGACAGCATGTTTGTTAGGTGTTAGCTAAGCAATTTCCAAAACCCCAAGACACAAAACCAAAGTGAATGGAATAGGGACAAGGTTCAAGGCAAAGGCACAAAACAATTCAGAATAAACGCTGAATATGCTGCTAACTCTTCAAACAATGAAGAGGTCTTGCATATGGGACTAATTTTAGATTTTCTATATCATTTCAAGCAGAGTTTATGCTATGCTAGGATTTATTTCAGGATATGATAGGATGTACTTTACTAGCCATACATTAGTGAATTATAGCAATGCAATCATTGATTCCAATTTTAGAACATACTATTATTGACTCTGTGTGCCACATCAGGGAACAGTACATGAATCTGACATTCTGTAATAATATTTACTAAACAGAATTGGCTTATATATTTGAATCATTGTATCAATATATTATGTAATATCAATATTATATTGATATATTAGATATATTTTAACCAATTATTGGTTATGCATATCTTTGTATATAAGTACATGTATTAATGAAATACATGTATAATTGTTTCATAGATGTATATTAGATACACACACACACACACATAGTCTTGTGTGTATATATACACACATGTGAATGTGTATTAGTTTTTCTTAACATCTTAGGACATTTTGTTCATACATCAATCACCCCTAATTTGCATTAATTACTTCCATGACCAAAGATATTGCTTATTAGCATCCCTTGTATCCACTCATGGCCAACACCCTCAAGGAGACTTTTTCTGTTTCTCTTGTTTTTTATATAAACAAATGGAATACTACCCCATTTAGTCTTGTGTTATGATATGAAAATGAGTACACATATCCAGTATTTAAGAAATTTGAGTTCTTTATCCTCATAGTGACCACAGAGAAATTGATAAAATACAGGAAGATTTTTCTGAACCATCCAAAAAGATTACATTTATTGTCATTTTAGAGTGAACTGTACTCTGTAATATCCCTGTTCACTAAAAATCAATACTTAATTCTGGTCTAAGTATGGAGATTTAATGTTGACTATAACATTTTATCCCCCAAGCACTAACTTACCATAACACACTACCAAAACTTTTTACTCCCCTGTGATTTCAGAGAATTAGTTTGAGTACCTCATAATTCCTTTCCTGATGAAACATATGATTAGGGTGTACACTACTTTGATGTAACTGAAGGCAACACTTCTAATTTACATCAAGGTTTACTTGAGGTTTTATCTTAGCCTGTTCAAGACACCCAACAAGAGTTTCTCTCTTTTACTTTTTCCCCAGTTTACCATATAAACCATGGGTATGGTGGATGCCCCATCTACTGGATCTCAGAAAGAAAAAAATGCAACCTACCTCCTGTGCTGTTGACCTAGAGGAGGAGAATAATAAAGTTTACTTTGAGTACCTCATAATTCCTTTCCTGATGAAACACATGATTAGGGTGTACACTACTTTTATGTAACTGAAGGCATGTGCATGCACTTCACATGCAGTGCATGTGAAGCCAGATAAATCTTTGCTGTGAGGAGCAACCTTATGCATTGCAGGATGCTTAGCAGATCCTTAGCCTCAACCTAACAAATGGCAGGAGTACTACCATCATGACAATCAAAAATCTCTCCATAGGTAGATTTAGTTATTTCGTGTGTGTGTGTGTGTGTGTGTACAAAAACTTCAAAACATGTTGTACACAATATATTTAATTGTATCTATTGAGTTTTTAAAAATTATATTAAAGTCTAAAATGTCTCCAGATATTGCCAAATTTCCCCCAAGGGAACAATATCTCCATAATTAGAGGTCACTGATGTACACTGTATCATTTAATCCTAACAAAAATCATAGGAGATGGGTGACTTTTCTATATTACAAAGAAGCCACATCATCTGTACACTCAGAAAAATGAGAAATTATATCCCATCTGATTCAAATGTATGATATATCAAAGTCATTGTACTGTCATGTATAACTAATTAAAACAAATTTTAAAAAAAGAAATGAGGGGAGATTTAGGACAGACAGCCTAAGGTTTGACTACATCTCTGTGTCACATACCTTTAAAATGTGTACTTTATAAAGGTGAATATCAGAGCACCACTAATGTCTATTCAGCACTCTAAGTTCAACTGTGGCTTCCCAAAGAAACATTCAATAGTGTGCACCACCTGCCCTCCATTTTTATTAATCCTCAAATAAACAAGTTTTCAGAACCATCCCTATTGCCACATTTGAGTGCTATTTAAACAAATTCACTTTATCTTTCTCATTTCCTGCTCTAGAAATAGACTCTAAACTTTAGATTCAGACAGCCTTGATTGGAACAGCAGCTCCTCCACTTTCTGGCTGTGTGACCCTGGGCACTTTAACTGAATTTCACCTTTATATCCCACAGAAAAGCAAATAGGTTTTGTCAACTTCACAGTGGAGTTAACAGCCAGACCTCCCCTGCAGACTACTATGCAGGGCAGGGGTGAAAGTTACAAACTGCAGTTGTGGGGTGCAGCCCTGGCTCCTCAACCCTTATCTACAGGACCATTATCAGAGGCAGTAGAATTCTTGACCCTCCATTAAATGTGCCCTGGCTGATTCACAGGTTTACAAAGAGTAATCTCACCTTCTCCAAAGAAACACCCGTTATAAAGAATCCAACTTCCCAATGAAATTCATACAAATCACCGGTAACCCAACTGTTCTCTCTGCTATCAAACTTTGGAAAGGGTCCATCAGTTGCATTTATTTTCTAAAAAAGAGTCAAGGTTATCAGGAGTATGTGTTTTCAGAAAGTGGAGGCGAAGACCTATAACCCAGCAGAGACAAAATTAATCTTTTTCATCAGGCAGGTTTGAACATGACCATTCATGTTTAAACCTCTTCTTGGTAGTGATCTTGAATGAGAAGGTCTTACTAAGATGTGTAAAAATATCATAAAATAGCAAACATTTCGATCACTTTCCTAGAGCATCAAAAGCCATGAAATGTACTTGTGAAAGGACAATTTTAAGGACATAGAGCCTTTTAAAATTACAAAATGATAATTATATCTCTGATTTGGAATGAAAACACAAAGTAAAATAAAAATAAAAACATGGGTCAGAGTTGTATCTGGAATTAAAATTTTACAAGATAAATAATAATGATGAAACATTTTAATTTTTCTTAAGTATTAAAGTGAAAATTTTAATACATAGATACATGTGGGATTATCCTTTTTGTAGGTAATACAGTCAACACTTATTCCATTTATCCATCATTCTTGACTTAATGCATCCTCCTTATGTCCTCTGAATGCTTTCTCTTCTGTCTCTATAAATCATGCAGCTAATATAAACTACACTGTTTGTACCACCTTGTCACACAGTTGGAAATGTGAGAAAAACAACAATCTTAAGATAAAATTAGTGCAGAAAGTACTGTAGCTGGATAAATCCATATTTATCATCCTAAGAGTTGAAGAGAATGGGCAAAAAAGAAAAAGCAGAACTGTGATTCTCCCATCCCAAGTCAAGGCCCATTGGGAAAAAAATAAGACCTTCTCTTAGACACAAGGTGTGAAAATGAAAAAAGCAAAACATATTTACATGGAAAAAAGCTGTATTCTTACATGTCTGTTCTTTTTAAATAAATGTACAGTATTCACAATGTGCTGCAAACACATACACCATATATATATGCTCATACGCATACATTCAGTTCAAAAAGATGATCTCTATTTTCATTACTCATCACTAGTCTACGTACAAAAAATCTAGTATCCATTTATATTTATTTCAGTATAAAATTTCAGAGTTTTAGCACCCACCTATATAAATTATACAATTCAGTATTAAGTACTATAAATGGTACTATTTATATCACTGCCATGTGTAACCTTAATTCAATCAGCATTAAGTAGCCTCTATGTATAAAACACAGTTGTCATAATCGTATCAGAAATACCAGGCATAGATACTTAAGATGATATCTCTGTTCCTCAGATTGCTTAGAATGCATTAGTTAAAAAAAAAAAAAGACTTGGGCAACAATAATATTAAAACAAAGAATTATGAAGTAGTTACACCAACCAATGTAAAAAAGCTTTAGAAACAGGAAGTTAGGAAAATAAATCAGAAAATTGAATGTTTCACTGACAATAGAATATATAACTACATATATTCTATTCCTTCTCAGAGAAGAAAAGGAGAATGGGAGTATATAAGCAAATCTTAAGGGAGGAGTAGTTAAAGGAATTTATACCAAGTGTTCTTGACCTTATCAATAAGATGTGAGTTTAGCATGTGAGAAAGTTCAGCCCAGCTACTCTGAGGACTGACCAGGAATCCTGCAGGGATGAGTGATGGTCTCTCTAAGCCTGTTGCCTGTTAGTACACTATGCAAATATTTAAAGGTTACCTGTATCTGTGATACAGATACCCTTTCAGTGACATTCCAGACTTCACCAAATCCCTCTGGGAAATGAATGCACACACAATTCTGACTTAATACTTGGATAATATAATGAATTTTTACTAGCATATAGAGCAATGGAAGTATTTGATAACCTTATTTAAGCAAAAGTCTATTTATGACAGGGATATCTTTTCAGGTTTCTGGAATTCATATTTAGAAAGTCATAATAGTTCCTTCAGGTATACTCAAATGAATAACTACTTTAGGGTAACATTGGTAGTGATAATATATTTTCATCATTCATAGATATTACTCATAAACTTGGTACTGCAACTAAGGAAGAGAAATGAGTATTTGGGGGGGGGGGTACTGCAAGTATTATATTTTCACGTTGATGGCATAAAACAAAGATGTAACAAAAAGATTATGTATGCTGACATTTTGTTAATAGCTCTGTGGCCATTTGTGTATGGCTGTTAAGCAGAATGTACAGGAAACAAGGATTATCTTTCAAAGAAAGAAGTTGTAAAGTAGTTCCAGGGAACATTTGAATATGAACAGTGGATATTTCATGTGGATTAGTGAAAATAACTAAAAATTTCAGGATTCATGATAATGTCTAAAAAATACCTACAATGCATATGAAAAACACTGAATCATTTAATCTACTTTTTTTTTTAAAGGACCTAGTCATTTGTTCTAAGTGTTTGCACATTTTGAATATATGGAAGCACATTTTATGTACTTTGGAGTACTGCTGATGTAGTAGGCAGTATATCATCAAACTACTGCTGCAGCAATTCTAAGGTCAAAGCTATTGCTTTTGGATTTGATACATTTTGTTCATGATTTATGGATTAATTTTATGGAAAATATGTAAGCTATATGTCCAAAAAGCATTTTATGGTATTATAACAATAAAATATTATAGTTATGGGACGCCCTCCATCTAGGCCTCTCAAAACCCTTTCCCAGCATTAGTTAATCCTTGTAATACTCCTCAGAGGCAAGGAAGTATTACCTGCACTGCTTTTTTTTTTTTTTTTTTTTTTAAGCTACAGCAAGCACTAGGAATTTTTGCAAGTCCAGCTGGGTTTAGAGCTACTACAAATCATCAATGCATTTACTCACTCATTCTACCTATTACAAGGCCTAAAGAAGGTGTCAGGGCCTAAAGATAGAATGAAACAAAGTTAAGCAGAAGCACTATGTCCATCTTCCCTCTCTTGGAAATCACTGTGTTAAGTGTAAGATGCTTTCTTACATGGGGAAGAAACCAACATGGTGACATTGTTCTTATCCTGAACCTCACCCTAGGCCATCTGGAAACACACCTCTGTAGGATATCCGCTAGCAGCAGCAGACTGAAGTCTCCAGCCACAAATCTACATCACAAATGAGGTCTTCTCATACCAAAAACTTACAAGGAATTACTTTGGACAAATCCTTAACAGATTTTGGTCAATTGATTTCTAAGGAAATTAGTCACAGTAATAAAGAAAGGGTTATGTAAATAGGTATTAGAGACAGCCTAATGATAAGAAATGAGACACATATATCCACAAAAAAGACAAACAAAAAAGCCCAAAGTTTCACAGCAGTCAGAGACCAATTAGCCTCAGGATCCCACTACCTGAGCTAGTTCTTCATGAGGCTGCTGCTTTAGGTCCTTTGAAAGAAAGAGCACTACCTGTTCATCTCTCCCTGAATCTACACCATTTGTAAGAGAACTTTGTAGCAACTCCAACAAGATTTGGAGTCCACTTCTCCATTCTTGAAATTGGGCTAACCTGTTGACTTACTTTGGGCAAAAGCATGGAAGGTGACGTCAAGAGAGACCTATTCATTTCTGCTCACTGTGATAGAACCTCACTACTACTAAGTTAATAAGCCTGGGCTAGCCAGCAGGAGACTGAGACCACATGGTATTCAGGTCATTACAACCCTCTTACATCATCAGCTTCTAGACTCTTCCTTGACCTAAAAGGGGCTGAAAGAAAATTCAGCCCAAATCAGCTGGGTGTAGATCAGATCAGCAGAACTACTTCTCTGATATGTAAATGCATAAACAAAAATAACATTTTATTGTTTTAAGTCACTAACTTTTTTATTTTTTTAAGTCACTAACTTAAGTTACGAAGTAATAACTACTTTATGTAATTGGATTTCAGCAAATATTAACTATTCCATAAAACAATGAAATTAATCATTGGAAAAAAAACTGAAA
This sequence comes from Marmota flaviventris, assembly GCF_047511675.1. Taxonomy (NCBI): domain Eukaryota; kingdom Metazoa; phylum Chordata; class Mammalia; order Rodentia; family Sciuridae; genus Marmota; species Marmota flaviventris. Next base: position 92,112,439 of record NC_092508.1, read on the forward strand.
TCCTTCCCAGTATCTTCTGTTTAATAAGGCAGAAAAGAATGAAGACATTTTAGAGAAATTTTCATCTGAAGTGGCCATTAAAAATACATAAAGAAAAATCTAAAACCTGTGAAAACACCAGCTATCCAGTGCAGTTCATTCCCAAAGTTGCCAACTATAGTCTTAATTTTGCTGGAAACAAAGATCAGAATTATAAACATGATAAATTAGATGGTGCTAGATGTATTACATGATATTTTATGCCTTGTAAATGATCTATTAAATGACTCTAGGACACATTTAAGCTATGATCCAATTACTGAAATCTACTTTCCAAGCAAATTTTTCAGAAGCATATTGGTTACATGATATAAGAAGCACCTCAGGTCTACAACTATTAATACCTAAGTCTATCCTAAAACATTCTAAGGAATTCTAAGACATTCTAAGGTATTCTAAGGCTGTTCTGAAGTATTGGTAAGCATTGACTACAGATGCCTTTTCCCTCTTGGGAAGACCTGAGATAGACACAGAATATTATGATTTAGGACCAGCTGGGGACCACTCACTCCCTCATAGACTTACAGAACACTTTCTGAGCACTTCTTATGTGCCTTGTATGGTACTTTGTGTATGTATATGTATGCAGATATGACTAAGATGGGTAGGTTCATGTCCTTGGGGAAACATAATCTGTTTAAGGAGACAGGCAAGTCCAAGTCAAGGATCTTCAGGCTAAACAAAAGACCTGAGGGCAAATATCAATAGAAACATTTTTTGGACTTCATATCCCAACTGCTATCTTATTATCAGTTGGAGTGCTGGGTTAAGAGCATTTCTTAGACCATATCCAAGATCACTGAAAAGCAATGGTCGGTTACCCAATGATGTAAGAAATGGGCAAAATAATGTAATATGGTGGCATGGGTCACTTTAACAAATAAATACATTTTGTTATGTTCCTTTGTGAATGTAGTCAATGAGATCCTACATGAGCTAGGTATGGTGCTAGTCACAAGTATGTGCATGCCCTTAGATTCATCTGTGTCGTACTGCCTCTGAGGTGACGTGTGACAAAATACAAGGGTTTCATTAAAAGCAAGAGACTATTTTCAGTAGAGAATTGTGAACAACAAGTCTACATTTTATCCTACATTAAATTTCACTCTAGTTTCTCTTGGTATAAATGTGAAATATTAAATATAATAACAGTGTTGACAAGAACTATAATGTAGTGCTTATTGAGTATCAGTGCTTAAAATTATCACTAAATCTTCACAACACACAGATCATCCCCTTATGGGCAGCCAGGACTGAGAAAGGTTAAAGTATCTGTTTAAGGTCACACAGATCCTGAATTACAGAGTTCAGATTTACACCCACAACTTTCTGTCTCGCAGCCCAACTCTTACCTTGTAGGCTACACTCCTCGGACCATTGTCAGATTATTATGGCTAACCTAACCTAATACTGCATATCCCAGTAAGGAAGAAGAGCTCACAGGAATCATTTGTGTACCCCTTGTGTGTTAAAATATGTTTCCTAAGCCCTTCAGTGAGCTGTCAGATCTCTTAGAGCATCTTTAATACCCTTCTCCTGGAATACTTATTATAGACTGTATACTCATTTATGTATACACACAGGTGCATGCAACGCGTGCACATAAGTACACACACACACACACACACACACACACTCCCTTGTTACATTAAAAAAAACTGAGGGAAAGAGCTCCTTCTCATATCCTAACATGTGCCCCATGGGGTGCAGCACAGTTTTATACAGAGCAGGAACTTATGACCCACCTAAGATGAATTAAAGCAACCCTAATTACTTCAGTTACTCAATTAGCTTCCACAAACTCTCAATCAGCAACAGTCTCTTCAATGTTACAATGATGTTATAATAAGTCAGTGTGTGTTTCCAAAGCTGTGCTCCATGGAACACTAGAAAAATAGCCCAATCCAATGCTTTGTAAAAACAGGATACTGCATTCACACAACTTTTGGGATTGCAACTCAGTGACAAACCTTCTGTCACACAGACAAACAGTGCATGTTAGCACATTAGTGGCTCTGAGAATTTCCACAATCGGCTGTTTCAATATTGATTAGCATCCTGAAGGACAGCTTGGTTCACATAACACAGAAAAACACTCAAGGAGACACTAACTTTAGGAAGAGAGATCTGGAGAGATTATACCTATCAGGAGATTCCACTTGTGCAGTTATAATGACCAAGGAAAATGAATTCTTTCTTGATGTTACTTTTTAAGCTGTTCTGAGGTGTAGACATTGCTATATCATGACAAGTATTTTAGCATAACTCTGAATTTATTTAAAATAGAATTTTAATCCCCAGTGATATTTTAAGATGTAAAAAAATAGAAAAAAAATAAATGTATAGCAACAAGGTAAGTATTCAATTGTTGGATTTATCTTTAAGATGTTATTTATTTTACGCCATAAAACAATGCTTATATGATGCTTTAAATGGTGCCTGGCATAGTAAAGATGTTTGACCAAAAAAAAAAAAAAAATGCTTATAAAGACTTTGGAAAAAGCTTCTAATACTATTCTAAATGAAAAATAGAAAAATATTTCATACTGCCATATGTCAATTATATAAAATTTACAAAGAAACACAGCCATAAAATAAACTATAATATTAACAGTGCTTTTCTTTAGTCAGGGGGATATGGAAAAAAATACACATGCATACTATATAATATATATGTATTATATGTACATACATATATAATTCTACATCTTCTAATATGATTTAATGTGTATTTAAAAAGTCAATTCTATGTCATCAGAAAGAGTCAAAGCATATTTGCCTGAGTGGCTCCTAACTATTTCTCAGGTTAAACTTAGATATAAGTTTTTTGGTTTTTTTCTGGGAAACCATCCAGGATCACATAATTATGAGAGAATCCATAGCACACTACACTCTCCTCTCATGGTGCTTATCATTGCATTTTTAAATTTACTTGCTTATACACTGTATAGACTATAATTTCTCTCTAATTCATCACTGTAATCCCAGTGCCTGGCCTAGTGACTAGAATATTCAATTATTATTGAATAATTGAAATTTTGGGGGTTTTTTCAATTCTGAAATATTGGGGTGGGGGGAAAGGGTACATACACTCATACATTCCCCTTTGTCTAATTCACTGAATTTCTATCCCCTTCCCTTTGTTTTGTGTTAGTCTCCACATAATAGAATACTTCACCTTTGAATTTTGGGGGATTGGCTTATTTTACTTAGCGTAATATCCTCCAGATCCTTTAGGTAGGATCAAAAATTGGTACAACCATGCTGGAAGGCAGTGTGGAGATTCCACACACACACAAAAAAAAAACTAAGAATGAAACCACCATTTGACCCAACTATACCACTCCTCAGTATGCATCCAATAAAGTTTAAATCAGCATGCTACAGTGATACAGCTACATCAATGTTTATAGCAATTCAACTCACAATAGCTAAGCTATGAAACCAACATAGGTGCCCTTCAAATGATGAATGGATAAAGAAAATGTGATCTATATACACAATGGACTATTACTCAGCCATAAGGAAGAATGACTTTATGACATTTTCCAGTAAATGAAAGGATCTGGAGAATATTACACTAAGTAAAAAAAGCCAATCCCCAAAAATTCAAAGATGCAATATTCTATTATGTGGAGACTAACTCACAACAAGGAGAAGGGGATAGAAATTCAGTGGATTGAATGAAGGGAAGGAAGTGGGGATAGGAATAGGAAAGACAGTGGAATGAATCTGGCATAAATTTCCCATGTACAAATATAAATACAACCACAGTGAATCTCAACCTCACATACATCCACAAGACTGGGATCCTAATTAGAGCAAGATATACTCCATGTTTGTATAAATATGTCAAAATAGACTGTACTGTCATGGACAGTCAAAAAGAACAAAAAAATTCAAAATATATGAGGTATTTAACAAATTTTGAATGAATGAAAAATTATAAATAAATTTTTAAAAGATTTGCAAAATTATCTTCAAAGGACAAAAAGATCACATATTTGTATACATGAAAGCAAAAAATTAGAGCAGGCCCAGCGGCCTGCTGAGGGGAAGAGCCGCCCCACACACCCCGCGCCTGCCAGGTAGGGGAACTGTGACCACCGACAGAAAAGGCCCAGTGGCCCGCGGCGGGACAGAGCTTCCAATCACTCCTGCAAGGTAGGCGGGCCTGCGACCCACAGGCAGAAGAGGAGCAGCGGCCTGCTGAGAGGCAGAGCCGCCCCCTCCCCCTGCGCCGGCAAGGTAGAGGGAACTGTGACCACCCACAGAACAGGCCCAGTGGCCTGCTGAGGGGCAGAGCCGCCCCCCACCCCCCGCGCCTGCCAGGTAGGCGGAACTGTGACCACCGACAGAAAAGGCCCAGTGGCCCGCGGAGGGGCAGAGCTTCCAATCACTCCTGCAAGGTAGGCGGGCCTGCGACCCACCGGCAGAAGAGGAGCAGCGGCATGCTGAGAGGCAGAGCCGCCCCCTCCCCCCGGCGCCTGCAAGGTAGACGGAACTGTGACCACCATCAGAACAGGCCAGACCTGCAACCGAGAGACAGAACAGGCCCAGTGGCCTGAGGAAGGGTAGAGCCCCCCGCCCCCGCGCCTGCAAGGTAGGCGGACCTGCGACCCACTGGCAGTACAGCCCCAGAGGCCTACAGAGGGTCAGTGCCGCTGCCTGCGCCTGCAAAGTAGGCAGAACTGCGACCACCGACAGAACAAGCCTAGCGGCCCGCAGAGGGACAGAGCTGCCGCCCGCGCCTGCAAGGTCGGCGGACCTGCTACCGACCGGCAGAGCAGGCCCAGCGGCCTGCCGGCGTGGTAGGCACATTGCCCCAATTGGAAGAGGGGCAGAGCCGCCGCCCGCGCCTGCGAGGGAGACTTTGCAACTATACAAGACCAATATAAATATATAGGGGGAAAATTCAATAGCACAACAGTTTCACCAAGTAGAAAGGAACGCGAACAGTATGAAGAGACAAGGAAAGAAAGGACCACAAGCAATGCAGGTCAACTCAACGTTAGAAGAGGTAATAGCTGCAGCAGATGGAATGTCAGATAAAGAATTCAGGATATACATGCTTCAGATGATCTGGAGTCTCAAGGAAGACATCAGACAGCAAAATCAGACAATGAAAGATCACTTCAACAATGAATTACATAAACAAATCCAAGAAGCAAAAGATCAACTATACAGGGAAATAGAGGTTATAAAAAACAAACAAACAGAAATCCTAGAAATGCAGGAAGCAATAAGCCAACTTAAAAACTCAATTGAGAATACTACCAGCAGAGTAGAACACTTAGAAGACAGAACATCAGACAATGAAGATAAAGTATTTCAACTTGAAAAGAACATAGACAGCTCAGCAAGACTGTTAAGAAACCATGAGCAGAACATCCAAGAAATATGGGATAACATCAAGAGACCAAATTTAAGAGTCATTGGATACAGGAAGGGACAGAGTTTCAAACCAAAGGAATGAGCAATCTATTCAATGAAATAATACGAGAAAACTTCCCAGACTTGAAGAATGAGACAGAACCCCAAATCCTAGAAGCCTACAGGACACCGAATGTGCAAAATCATAAGAGACCCACACCTAGACACATTATAATGAAGATGCCCAACATACAGAATAAGGAGAGAATTTTAAAAGCTACAAGAGAAAGGAAGCAGATCACATTTACGGGTAAGCCAATCAGGATAACAGCTGATCTTTCAACACAGACTCTGAAAGCTAGAAGATCCTGGAATAACATATTTCAAACACTGAAAGAAAATGGGTTCCAACCAAGAATTGTGTTTCCAGCGAAATTAAGCTTCAGGATGGAAGATGAAATTAAAACCTTCCACGATAAAAGTTAAAAGAATTTGCAGCTAGAAAACCATCTCTTCAAAACATCCTTGGCAAAACATTACAGGAAGAGGAAATGGAAAATAACAATGAAAACCAACAGTGGGAGGTAGGACACTAAAGGGGGGAAAATAATCAAAGTGGAAAACAAACCATGTTTAGTAACATAAATAAACAAATATGGCTGGAAGAACAACCCATATCTCAATAATAACCCTAAATGTTAATGGCTTAAACTCACCAATCAAGAGACACAGGCTAGTAGAATGGATCACAAAACAAGACCCAACAATATGCTGCCTACAGGAGATGCATTTGATAGGAAAAGACATACATAGGCTGAAGGTGAAAGGTTGGGAAAAATCATATCACTCATATGGACTTCGGAAACAAGCAGGAGTATCCATACTCATATCAAATAAAATAGATTTCAAGCCAAAGTTAATCAAAAGGGATAAAGAGGGACACTACGTACTGCTCAAGGGAACCATACACCAACAAGACATAACAATCATAAATATATATGCCCCAAACAATGGTGCAGCTATGTTCATCAAACAAACTATTCTCAAGTTCAAGAGTCTAATAGACCACCATACAATAATCATGGGAGACTTCAACACACCTCTCTCACCAATGGACAGATCTTCCAAACAAAAGTTGAATAAGGAAACTATAGAACTCAATAACACAATTAATAACCTAGACTTAATTGACATATATAGAATATACCACCCAACATCAAGCAGTTACACTTTTTTTCTCAGAAGCACATGGATCCTTCTCAAAAATAGATCATATATTATGTCACAGGGAAACTCTTAGACAATATAAAGGAGTAGAGATAATACCATGCATCCTATCTGATCATAATGGAATGGAACTGAAAATCAACGATAAAAGAAGGAAGGAAAAAGAATACATCACTTGGAGAATGAACAATAGGTTACTGAATGATCAATGGGTTATAGAAGACATCAAGGAGGAAATTAAAAAATTCTTAGAGATTAATGAAAACACTGACACAACATATCGGAATCTATGGGACACATTGAAAGCAGTTCTAAGAGGAAAATTCATTGCTTGGAGTTCATTCCTTAAAAAAAGAAAAAACCAACAAATAAATGATCTCATACTTCATCTCAAAATCCTAGAAAAAAGAAGAGCAAAACAACAGCAAAAGAAGTAGAAGGCAAGAAATAATTAAAATCAGAGCTGAAATTAATGAAATCGAAACAAAAGAAACAATTGAAAAAATTGACAAAACTAAAAGTTGGTTCTTTGAAAAAATAAACAAAATCGACAGACCCTTAGCCATGCTAGCGAAGAGAAGAAGAGAGAGAACTCAAATTACTAACATACGGGATGAAAGAGGCAATATCACAACAGACACTTCAGAAATACAGAAGATAATCAAAAATTATTTTGAATCCTTATACTCCAATAAATTAGAAGATAGTGAAGGCATAGATGAATTTCTTAAATCATATGATCTGCCCAGATTGAGTCAGGAGGATATAGACAACCTAAACAGACCAATATCAATTGAGGAAATAGAAGAAACCATCAAAAGAATACCAACTAAGAAAAGCCCAGGACCGGATGGGTATACAGCAGAGTTTTACAAAACCTTTAAAGAGGAACTAATACCAATACTTTTCAAGCTACTTCGGGAAATAGAAAAAGAGGGAGAACTTCCAAATTCATTCTATGAGGCCAACATCACCCTGATACCTAAACCAGACAAAGACACTTCAAAGAAAGAAAACTACAGACCAATATCTCTAATGAACCTAGATGCAAAAATCCTCAATAAAATTCTGGCCACTCGCATACAAAAACATATCAAAAAAATTGTGCACCATGATCAAGTAGGATTTATCCCTGGGATGCAAGGCTGGTTCAATATACGGAAATCAATAAATGTTATTCACCACATCAATAGACTTAAAAATAAGAACCATATGATCATCTCGATAGATGCGGAAAAAGCATTCGACAAAGTACAGCATCCCTTTATGTTCAAAACTCTAGAAAAACTAGGGATAACAGGAACATACCTCAATATTGTAAAAGCAATCTATGCTAAGCCTCAGGCTAGCATCATTCTGAATGGAGAAAAATTGAAGGCATTCCCTCTAAAATCTGGAACAAGACAGGGATGCCCTCTCTCACCACTTCGGTTCAACATAGTTCTCGAAACACTGGCCAGAGCAATTAGACAGACGAAAGAAATTAAAGGCATCAAAATAGGAAAAGAAGAACTTAAATTATCACTATTTGCAGATGACATGATTCTATACCTAGCAGACCCAAAAGGGTCTACAAAGAAACTACTAGAGCTAATAAATGAATTCAGCAAAGTGGCAGGATATAAAATCAACACGCATAAATCAAAGGCATTCCTGTATATCAGCGACAAATCCTCTGAAATGGAAATGAGGACAACCACTCCATTCACAATATCTTCAAAAAAAATACTTGGGAATCAACCTAACAAAAGAGGTGAAAGACTTATACAATGAAAACTACAGAACCCTAAAGAGAGAAATAGAAGAAGATCTTAGAAGATGGAAAAATATACCCTGTTCATGGATAGGCAGAACTAACATCATCAAAATGGCGATATTACCAAAAGTTCTCTATAGGTTTAATGCAATGCCAATCAAAATCCCAACGGCATTTCTTGTAGAAATAGATAAAGCAATCATGAAATTCATATGGAAAAATAAAAGACCCAGAATAGCAAAAACAATGCTAAGCAGGAAATGTGAATCAGGCGGTATAGCGATACCAGACTTCAAACTATACTACAGAGCAATAGTAACAAAAACAGCATGGTACTGGTACCAAAACAGGCGGGTGGACCAATGGTACAGAATAGAGGACACAGAAACCAATCCACAAAACTACAACTACCTTATATTTGATAAAGGGGCTAAAAGCATGCAATGGAGGAAGGATAGCATCTTCAACAAATGGTGCTAGGAAAACTGGAAATCCATATGCAACAAAATGAAACTGAATCCCTTTCTCTCGCCATGCACAAAAGTGAATTCAAAATGGATCAAGGAGCTTGATATCAAATCAGAGACACGCCGTCTGATAGAAGAAAAAGTTGGCTACGATCTACATACTGTGGGGTCGGGCTCCAAATTCCTCAATAGGACACCCATAGCACAAAAGTTAATAACTAGAATCAACAAATGGGACTTACCCAAACTAAAAAGTTTTTTCTCAGCAAAAGATACAATAAGAGAGGTAAATAGAGAGCCTACATCCTGGGAACAAATCTTTACTCCTCACACTTCAGATAGAGCCCTAATATCCAGAGTATACAAAGAACTCAAAAAATTAGACAATAAGAGAACAAACAACCCAATCAACAAATGGGCCAAGGACCTGAACAGACACTTCGCAGAGGAGGACATACAATCAATCAACAAGTACATGAAAAAATGCTCACCATCTCTAGCAGTCAGAGAAATGCAAATCAAAACCACCCTAAGATACCATCTCACTCCAGTTAGATTGGCAGCCATTATGAAGTCAAACAACAACAAGTGCTGGCGAGGATGTGGGGAAAAGGGCAGACTTGTACATTGCTGGTGGGACTGCAAATTGGTGCAGCCAATTTGGAAAACAGTATGGAGATTTCTTGGAAAGCTGGGAATGGAGCCACCATTTGACCCAGCTATTCCCCTTCTCGGTCTATTCCCTAAAGACCTAAAAAGAGCATGCTACAGGGACACTGCTACATCGATGTTCATAGCAGCACAATTCACAATAGCTAGACTGTGGAACCAACCTCGATGCCCTTCAATGGATGAATGGATTAAAAAAATGTGGCATTTATACACAATGGAGTATTACTCTGCATTAAAAAATGACAAAATCATAGAATTTACAGGGAAATGGATGGCATTAGAGCAGATTATGCTAAGTGAAGCTAGCCAATCCCTAAAAAACAAATGCCAAATGTCTTCTTTGATATAAGGAGAGTAACTAAGAACAGAGTAGGGTCGAAGAGCATGAGAAGAAGATTAACATTAAACAGGGATGAGAGGTGGGAGGGAAAGGGAGAGAGAAGGGAAAATGCATGGAAATGGAAGGAGACCCTCAGAGTTATACAAAAGTACATACAAGAGGAAGTGAGGGGAAGGGGAAAAATAATACAAGGGGGACAAACGAATGTCAGTAGAGGGGGCAGAGTGAGAAGAGGGGAGGGGAGGGGAGGGGAGGGGGGATAGTAGAGGATAGGAAAGGCAGCAGAATACAACAGACACTAGTATGGCAATATGTAAATCAATGGATGTGTAACTGATGTGATTCTGCAATCTGTATATGGGGTAAAAATGGGAGCTCATAACCCACTTGAATCAAATTGTGAAATATGATATATCAAGAACTATGTAATGTTTTGAACAGCCAACAATAAAAAATTTTAAAAAAAAAGCAAAAAATTTAAAATTCCTCTGTATAAATTTTCTAAACATTTAAAAACATAAGCAAAAAAATGTAATATCTGTATTTTGGAATAACAACATTTTTCTCTCAAATGACACTGCTATTAACATAGCTGATCTTGTTCATATACTTGTCAATAATTTATATTTCCTATGAAATTTTGTCTACAAGTCATTTTCTCCCCAACTAGTTTAAATGGTAACAGGGATCCCTGCCAGTCATTATCTAATTTTATAGCATAACTGCTTTAGCACTGTTGGGTTGTAAATGTTTCTGTTGGAGTCTCTCAATTTGCTTCAGTTGGAATACATTTCTCTAGGCTTAGGAGGCCATTAAAGTGAATTGTTTTAGCATCAAACTGCTACTTAGATCAAAAGACAACCATATTACTAATGGAATCTCTTTAAAGTCCAGAGATGAAAATCCATTCAATTATTCTCAAAAATTCATGATATGGTGAATATGCATAGGCATATATACACACAAAATAAGAAGGATAATACGAAGGAAAGCAGCACTTATTGAATGTTTCCTATGTGCTGGGCACTAAGCTAAAAAATATGCAGCTATTATCTCATTTAAATCTCAGATAGATGATTTGATTTTCCGCTTTGATGATGGAAAAACTGAAGTAAGTATCCTGAGTTTAAAAGACCAACGAGTGTGAGAGTTATGACTTATTAATCTTATTGCTTATTCATTCTAAAAATATTTATTGAGTTCTACTGCCCTTTGTTCTAAAAATATACTAGTGAACAAACAGGAAAGACACTAGACTCCTAGAACTTAAATTTTAATCAGGACAAATGGAATTTTAATCAGGACAATTGGAAATTTAAGCGCATGCATGCAGCATGCAGACATAATGTGGAAAGATAGCCAAAATATTCACCAAAACATATATGATCTCTTTCACAGAATATTGTGTTATCAGGAGGAAGTCAGCCAGCATTCAATTTTTCATTTCCTCTTCCATATAGACATGGCCATGTGGCTACTTTTTCCAACAGAATGCAAATTAAAGAGATTTATGTTCTTTTTGGACAAAGCCTTCGAGGAATCACTTGTGGAGTGTATTTCCTTTTCTCTTTCTCTTCTTATGAACTGCATGACAATGACAAATGCCTAAGAAAGAGAGGCAAGTCTGCTGGAACATGCTTCAGTCTCCAAAATCACTACTTGAAGAAAAGATGCTTGCCCACTAGGAAGACTTGCCTTGTGAGCCAGAAATAGATATTTACCAATTTATCCATTCTACTATGTGGTTTATTTGTTATAACAATTAGCACTATACTAAACCCTACAGAAATTGGTACCCTTGATTTGGATGCTAACGTGAAAATAATCTAAGTATGTGGTATTAATTTTATATCCAAGCAATGAGTAGTACGGAAAAGGTATCACAGGAGTTTTAATATATTAGAGAATTGCTGCCTACGGTAACTAAGAAGGTGAGCTACGGACATACCAAACCTCTAACCGCAAGGAGTTGTCTTTTTCCAATGCAACTGATAACACTAGGGGGATAGATAACTGCCTTGGAAACAGAATTAACAAATCTGCTGAGAAAGAGAGATCAAATAATCTATGACCATAAATGTAGGTAGGAGGCAGAAAAGTAAGGATAAATTCTTATTTAAAATTATGATTTAAACAAAGAGATTCAGCTAGAAACAAACAAAAAAAGATTACAGGTGGTGATTTCCAGCTCATATATACTGTTTCAGATGGTCACAGGTGGCCACCATAAGGCTGACAGGGAGAGGCATGGGTTTTCAGAAGCAAAGAAGCAAAGTGCACTCAAGAAAGATATATAGGAAAGAATTGGAGGAAATATACAGATACATACCAGTAAGTGCAAGCCAATAAGTCAAAGATTAATAAATTTTGTATTTTCAAAGAAACCATTAGCCTAGCCTTTAAAAAAAAAAAAAGCCTTGGATTTCCAAATATTTAAGATAACTTTGGTCTCTCAAAGTTTTATGAGCAGAAAGCAATTTGCAAAAATTGCCGAGTCTCTAAGGAAAATGTTCTCCTAAAGCTCTCTTCAGATGCGGCCACAGAGGAAAGTGGACAAGAAAGAACTTCCTAGAGAACAAAGCAAAAAATTCCAGAAAAAAAAATGGAGAAGAAAGATCCCCCCAAACATGATCTAGGTTCTTAATCAGGAATTCCTTTCAGTAGAAAAGTAGAAACTTTACAATCCCTGTCCAGAAGGATCCATCCTTCCATCCTTGCTCTGGACAACAATTGTATGTGTATATCAATCTTCCCTGAATTGAATGGGAACTGACTTGTCCATATGTGGTCACTGTCCTACCATGTGACAGTAGGGGTGGCAGGGTGATAGCTCACTTTTAATTGAGTCATCAGAACACAAAAAAAAATCACAAGTGGACAATGGAAATAACAGAGCACCACTCAAAAGTTCTGGATTTGGACATGGAAACAGGATCTGAACAAAACATTTAGTTGTCTTGCTTGAGGAGGGAGTGAATGTGTTTTATGCAAGAAAAATGTTATGTAAAGAAATTGCAGGCTGGGGTTGTGGCTCAGTGGTAAAGTGCTTGCCTAGCATGCATGAGGCACCGGGCTTGATCCCTGGCACCACATAAAAATAAACAAATAAAAGAAAGGCACTGTGCCCATCTACAACTAAATGAAATATTTAAAAAAGAAAGAAAAATAAATAAATTGGTTTCCAGAGGAACAGAAATAACAAAGAGGACTAATTTCCAATAATTTTTTTTCTTTCCTTCTTAATGCATTACTGGTGGTTTTCATCTTGCCAATCAGGGGTGCTACACCCCATTTTCCCCACCTTTTTGCAAGTAGATAAGGCCATGTGATGAGATATCATCAAAAGAATCTGAGCATAAATAATATGTTCCAGTTATGGGACGAAAAATTTTAAGAAGTGAACATGCTTCCCACATACTCACTTCTGCTTTTTAGGGGAAGAGCAGAGTCACAGACAATAGGCATCTGAAACCCTCAATCCTCACATGCAGGAGAGCTGTCCGCCAACCAGGAACACAGACTTTGAACCTAAGTAGTAAATGAACTGCCACAATAGAATTAGCACACAATTTAGGGACCTGTTGCCAACTTAGTCAATGCTAAACAATCCAATCCACATTCCAAATAGTGAAATAGGAAGAAACTAAAACTGCGTAATGGATAAAGCCATTTGTTAATGAGGTGGGTTGATTCACTGAGATAGGAAGATCAGAGGAAAGCCTCTCTCTGAAGAGATCACACTTTGACAGAAGTCTGGCAAAAATGTGGGACAAGGATTGTGGACAAAAATATAGCACATATAAAATTCTTAGGATATAAACTAACTCTATGCTTCTAAGGAAGAGCAAACACGAGAGAGAGGGAAGCCAAGTGAGAAAATGGAGAGAGGCAGACAAAGCTGGTATGTGGATCTCAGTGGCGTGGTGAGAAGATTTTAACTCTCAAATTCAGATTTTAAGGAAAAGAGTGACATAAATGATCTAGTTCATTTTCTGGGCTACAGTGTGAAGGATGGCTATCTAAGCAAGATGAAAGAATAGGGCCAAACAGGAGACCATTGTAGGACCCTAGGTATGAGAGACATGGTAGCTTGCCTACATCAGTAATGGTGCTGATGATAACAAATTGGAATAAATGTTAAGATAGAGCTGAAAGGGTTCGATTATGGGTTAGATATTGGAGGTGAAGAAAAACCAAGAAACCACTGATGCTTATTATATGTTTGGTCTAAAAAAACCAAGTAGATGGATGTGTAATTTGATGAGAGAAAGAAAACTGAGGGAATAGAAAGATGACTGTGTGTGGAAAAAAATTGGAATTTTATGTGTGTACTTTAATGTGGTAAATATATTAAATATCAATTTTAACATGGGCATGCTAATACCTGCTTTTAGCCCCTACTCTAATGGGAGAGGGTGCTAATTGGTGGAGGGTTTTGAGTGAAACAACAAATATATCACTCCACCCTACTCCCTAAATTTGAAATCAACTAAGACCAGGAATCAGTCATGGGGAGATTTAAATATCACTGTAAACATGGGTAATGCTGATCAGATCATGTAAACTTACATCTTCAGTTAAGTAGCCTTGCTGATACCCCCCACACACACTTCCATGGGTATCTGTGAACAGAAGCATGCCGACACTATAGTGAGGTTAGAGCACATCCCATTTCATGCTTTCAGAAGGGTTTGAATCACATATGCTTACAATGTCATCTCAAATCTACCACCCATCAGTTAAGTATTCTCCTCTATTCTCCCAAGAAGAGAGTGAGGCAATCAATCATGAATTTAGAATGTTTAACTAAGGAGAATTATAAATGCTATGGTTTGAATCTGGAATGTTCCCCAAAGGCCCATGTGTTATGGGCTTGTTCTCAGGAATATTGGGAAACTTTAACAGGCGGTGCCTAGTGGGAAGACTTAGGTCACCAGGGTATGCTCTAGATTTTAGGTCTCTTTCTCTCCTACATTTTTCTTTCTTTCTTTGCCTGCCATGGTGTACTGAGCTGAAACAGACCACAAGCAATAGGGCCAATTGGCTGTGGATGGAAACCTCCAAAACTCTGAGCCAAAATAATAAAGAGAAAAGAGTTTCTCTCTTAAAACAAATAGAAGTCTGGAAAATGAGAACACAGGATGCAATGAGGGTGCAAGAAAAGAAATTTCAAGGGATGGGTATCAATTCAAAAAGCAAGAACGTGTGATAAGTAGCCTTTCCCTTGATAGTTTCTAACCTAGTTCTTGGAACTCAGGAACAGATTAAAAAAAAATGAGATTTTACCACCTATGGATCTTGGTCCACAGGGCTTTTATCTTCTTCTTTCTTGACTAACCAATTTCTCTTAGGGATTAAATAGCAAAACTACTGAAAAAAGAGTCCACACAAAGAAAGATCTGCTACACAAATTGGTTCTGTTCTTGGCACCAACTAGCTCAAAGCTTCTTACAGCCCGCCCCCCCCCACACACACACACACTTTATATTTTGTTTTAATCTGTTAACTAAGAAGGCATTGCTCTCAGATCCTTTCCCCAGGCTTCTCAAGCTTGGCTCTGAGTGACAAGCAGCTACATTTCACAGATTTCTTCCCTAATATAGCCTTACCCACTGCATGGCACCAGCAGCTCCAACATGTCCTCCAGTGTCTGGTCCCACTGATGGCCATTTCTTCTGCAATCCCAGACCCTGACAGCCCTCAGATGACCTCAGAGAACATCCCTGATCTCTTTCCCTGACATTCCAAGTTTAGGATTAGTAGCTGCTTACAGTGGATGCTAATTTCAGGGATGGTTTACCATCCCCTGTTTAGCTTCTTAACTTTTCCATCTTCTTTGTAAATAACCACGTATTAAATTCCTTTGTTGAGATATCTAGGATGTTTTCTCATTTATTAATTAGAGCATATCTGATAGAGCCAATCCGGTCAAGTCAAGCACATTGTGTGTGATTCTTTATATTCCTCATACCAGGGACTAGTACATGATGGGCACTGGGCCCCTAGCCTGAGGTTGTAAATAATTTCACTAGAAAACAGATGTGGTCATTCACTTAACCACTGTATTATCTATAGTTGGTTTTGTGTTACAATGACAGAGATAAGAACCAACAATAGAGATTTAATGGTTCACTAAATGGTTCTAGCTGGCTTTTTACAAAAAAAAAAAAAAAAAAAAAAACTTGGTAATTCCTGCACTTAAAAATTAAATAAATAAATACTAAAAGACCCCTAATCCAGAGGCCCTTCCAGTCTCTGTGATCATTTAGCCCAATAGAATAATATGGAGTACACTATCATGTAATTGAAATTTTCTAGTCACATTAGAAAAGTAAAATAAAACAGATAAAATTAATTGCAATAGTTGAAAAAATAGATTCAATGTTATCAATGTAAAGTACTATTGAGTCTGTTTTGTATTATTTCTAAAACCCAGTGTGTACTTCATACTTATAGCAAATCCCATTTTAGATGCTTAATTTTCATTACAAATACTAGATTCCTATGTAGACTTTTTCAAATTTAGTGTTGAAAAAGTAACATGACACATCCAGTAAAGTGGATATAAAAATAGAGACAACACTAAATGCTGGAGAAGATGAAGACAATTTGGTTCATTTATACATCACTGGTGGTAACTGATAACATTACAGCCACAGTGAAAATTGTTACACAGTTTCTTATGAAACAAATCAGGCAACTACCATATGATGCAGCAATTATACTCTTGGTATTAATCCCAGTTAAATCAAAATTTGGTTCACAAAAAAAATGTTCACAAATGTTCACTGTAGTTTAATCTATAATATTCTCAAATGGGGAAAAAAATAGAATTCCTTCAACAGGTTAATGGTTAACAAGTTGCCATACCAAAGAATATTACCCAGCAAGAAAAAGGAACAAATTATTAATATATACAACAACATGAATAAATCTTAAATGTATTATAAGAAAGAACCCAGACTCAAAAATAAAAATACTACATGGTGGATCTTGGTCTCTTCCTCTTCCTGTCTTTTCCTTCTTGACAATGAAGGGAAGAGCTTGACTGTGATACATGTCCCCCACAGTGATGTGCTATACCACCACATGCCCAAAGCAGTAAGACCAAAGCAATAAGACCATAAATGGGAATCTCCAAAAATGTGAGCCAAAATAAACCTTTTCCCTTTATAAATTAATTATCGCAGGTATTTGCTACAGTGATAGAAAGTGGACTAATGCATGCAAGTTATAATATGGTGCCACAGTTTTGCAAGATATTAGTACTGGAGAAATTAGGTATGGGATATTTGGAATTCCTGGGTTACTTCTTAAATCTGCAGAGGAATTTAAAAAATAAAAAGTTCAACTTTAAGAAAAAGTTGATAATTTAAAGTTTCCCAATAACAAAATCAAATGTGTTTTAAAATCTAAATTAATTAAATAAAATTAAAATTTCAATCTTTAGCTGCACTCATTAAATTTAAGTGCTCAACAGCCACTTGTGGCCAGTGGCTAAAGCACTGGACATGGTAGCTTTAGATCTTCTTTCTGGGTTAGAGCAGCTAAAAGTATAGCTAAATTTGAGCCATTAAACTGAAAAAAATGGCCACACAAAATTAATCTCAGAAACCACACTTGTTACAAAGAAACACACATTCATACTCTAATAACTCTGTGATTCCAAAAAAGGTAATGAAGCCTCCAGGGTATTAAACACTAACCAGTTGTGACAAACTACTTAAAGAGATGCACTATTCTCTCTGGACAATTCCTTACCCAACTAACATGATGCTGTCGCCTGGAAAAGACGCACATTTCCTTCTTAAATTTGCTTCTTCTTTAAGAAAAGAATGGCTAAAATGAAATGAATTATTTTAGACTATAGCTTTTCCTACTAGCCCTACCTCTGCGTGGACAATGGAGTTCAGTATGATTATAAGCGGTAATGGCAATCGTCACAGTGGGGAAAGGGGATGGCAGGCTCAGAAGGCCGCTCTCTTTGACAAGTTGACAAATGCAATTGGAGGACAAGGCAGACAACTCAGAGGCAAAGCAAAAGAGTTCTTGCAGTCCCTCCATGCATCTGGCTGCCTGCCATGCAGAAGAATCACTGGAGGCAGGTGGGGATGGTTTCTGCTTCTAGAGCTCTAGGCAAGAATACATAGGGTCCAAAGGTTTCTGCTCACTGCAGTGACTGCTGCAATTAGCTTCTCAATGAAATAATGATACACCCTAATACAGCATAACTGTGCTACTTACATGACTGTTCCCAGTGGTGGGGCTGGAATGAGGTAACATCTTAACTGGACAGCAATTGGATCAGGTTAGGAGAAAATAAGCAAGAACAATTTTTTTTTTTTTAAAGGAACTGCAGCAATTTAGCAGGTCTGGAAAGAAGTCAACAACCATTCAGCCTAGTGTTCAAAGCCCTCCACCATCTGGCCTTGCTGTCTCTGGGCTTTATGTGCCACCAGGCTCCATTCAAGCTCGTCTACTTGATTCCCTCAGAACCTGGGTTGGATTGCCCCTGTACTTGTGCCTGTGCTATTCAGTCTGTGCATGTGTTCCATCTTCTTTTACTAGAGTCTTATTCATCCTTTAAAGTTAAAACTACATTGCCTGGAAATCCAATCCATCTATAAATGATCTTACCTTTTGCTGGATTTCCATAGCTAATAATAATAATTTTTAAAAAGCTACTATTCACCGGACAACTGTATGTTCCCAGTTCTGTGCCTGGCATCTTCATGCTCCCTAACTTTATCCTCACAAATCTTGGGCAGGAATCATTACCCTTAATTACAGGCAGGTGAACTGAAAATCAGAGCTACTAAGTGGCTAGTCACACAGCACCTAATTATGACAGCCATATTCAAACTATATTTCTTCTGAATCCAAAATTTACATATTTGATCTCTGAACTATTCTATTAAATGAGGACATAGCAATTTAATCAAATCACATTTAAAAAATAATCTGAGGTATACCAGGGGCTGAGGCTGTGGCTCAGCGGTAGCTCACTTGCCTGGCATGTGTGAGGCACTGGGTTTGATTCTCAGCACCATGTATAAATAAATAAAATAAAGGTCTATCACCAACTAAAAAAAAAAAAAAGAACTCAGTAAATGATAAATTCCAGGTTCTTATAACACAGTCATATAAAAGCATTAGGTAAAGATACATACAAAGAATTATAAGGCCTCACAAAAATGTGACATTTATAGTGGATTTACAAGATATATGAAAGTTTTTCAGGCAAAAAAGGGCCTGGTCAAAAGGATGGCATGGGGATGTGGGAATATGAGATGATAAATTCGAGAGAGAAAGAATACATGTCCAAAGGCAAAGAATTATAGAACTCCACAGAGTGTTGGAAATTGTTCAGCAGCATTAGTAGAAACACTATCAAGGACAGCTTAGGAGGGTCTGCTTTGTCACACCCAAGAATTTCAAGTTATTCTGTGGATAGCCATCACAAAAGGATATTTAAGACCACATTGGCACCTCTTTCATTTATTCAAGTAGATAGGGAGTACCAAAGCATTGTGTTGAAACTGGAGGCATAAATGAGAGTCTTCAACTGAATGTTAGAATCAAATAAATCAACAAATATAGAAAACTACAGTAACTCCTAGCAGTACATTATGGAGAACAGAAGAGGGGACACATGTTAGAATGGAGAGAGGAAGCATGTGTGTCATCCACAGGAAGGGGGCTGGTGTCCCTGAAAGAGTGGGTTCAGCTATGAAGAGCATTATTTGAGAATTATGTCTTAGAAACAATTAAAATAGTGACTTACTGAAATGTGGGCAGACAAGAAAGAAGTAGAGGGAAGAGTCTGGGATGGAACTAAAATCTTTAGCCTTCTGAGTTGATGAGGATATTAAGATACAAGAAATATTTTTTAAAAAAGTGATAAAGTTCGTGGAGGAATGAGTCTGTGCACAGGTTCATAAAAAATAATGGGAAACTACCAATAATTCACAAACAAAAAGGAGAACTGAACAGAAAGAAAACATTGGAAGTAGGATAACAGCAAACAAGATAATAATTTATTAACTTCATGTTTTGTCATTTTCTAATGTTAATGATTAGATTACTTAGCAGATAATGTCAACATGGTGCTTTCTCGCTCTCAAAATAATCTATATATGAGCTTACTAATATAATAAATCCTATTTTATTTGATTTCTTGTTACACAGGTATCTTACCCTATGAACATTAAATTCCCTGAACATTTGCAAATGGGCATTTACAGGACACAATAGAGCTTTCCAGGTTATATGACAATAGCATCACTCTAAGAGTGAATGTCACATGTGCTAGTGAATGCTTTTGTTTTCCCAGGATTTTCTGTGATTCAAGGAATAGATATTTACATTTCCATAGATCATCTGTTTGTTCCCAGCACTTATGAACTCCTAACATGTTTCTTTGGTTTATGTGCTTTCATCTTGGCAATCTCATTACCAACAAATAAATCATTCTTTGAACTCATGAATATTTTCTCATGCATATGCAGGAATACAATAAGAACTAAGTACACTTTTGCGATCTTTCTAATAGCTTAACATTTTTGTAAAATATTCTAAAGTTTAAAATTTTATCTATAAGTGTTCATTTGGAATTTAAAAGTATTGAATTATATAATGAAAATTTATTTATACTGTATTTTCCTTAAATTCAAGGAATAATTATGGGCTTTAAAAAAAAAGAGCTGAATACCCACTTTTACCCATAGCAATCTATATCTAAAGATGCTGAAAAAAGATCAAAATTCTTGACTCATAAAAGGAAGGCATCTTCTCCAAAGAAACTTACAATGCAAATAAGACACAAAGTATCTTTTCTTCAGCTTCACAGATGCTAATAATTTCTCTTATCCCATCTTACATGGCAGAACCTTTGGAAATATTATAATAGTGCAAGCTAAGGTACAGCATTAACTTTGAATCCAATTTCTAAGAATTTAAAGAAAAAGGATTTGGAGATTCTTTTTTGATGAGATCTTCAAAAGTTAATAAATGATTTTGTGCAACTTTTCAAACTAAAATTGAAAAAGTCATAGAAGCATAGTACAGGGTATGTTATTGCTGTTGAGACTAGAGAAGGGCCTCACCATACCTGATGGACTAGGGAAGCCTGTTTGGGTGACAGAGAATGAGGGACATTGTGACATCAAAATATCTCAGAAGCAAGAATCAACACATCAGGCTGGGCACAGTGGTGCAAACCCGTAATCCCAGTGGCTCGGGAGGCTGAGATAGCAGGATCCTAAGTTCAAAGCCAGTCTCAGCAACTTGTTGAGACCCTAAGCAACTTAGTGAGACCTTGTCTCAAAAATTTTTTTTAAAAAGGCCAGGCATGTGGCTGACTGGTAAAAACAACATATCAGATATACCCACAGTTCAGCCTAACAACCTGTTTTCTGCCGCAGTCTGGCTGGGAACGATTCAGGAGCCACTTGTCAAAAGAAACAAACTTTATTTTTAGAACCACACACGCCAAACAAAACAGCTCCTCAGGAAAAACCCTCAGAGCCCAACTGCCACCACCGGCTTCCCACAAGCCTCTCCCACCACCCCAAGCCTCTCCACCTCCCACAATCCTCCTGCTCTTGAGGCCGATTGGCTGGGTCGCATGGGCGGAGCCAAAAAAGTCCCCCAATGAGCAGCTCCATGGTCTGAAAGGGCAGGGAAACAGCCCAATGAGCATCACTGCAGAGGAGCCAATCAGCTAGATGTTGCTGCGGCTGCTGTGAGCCAATCATCAGCTGGCAGTCTGAAAGTTTGCTGGGGCCCCTTTGGCTGTGGCTGCAACAGTTTTCTACATTCAGATTTGCCATTTCCAACCTAAATACTGCCCCTGTGACACTGAGCAGATGAGCCTGGCCCCTATGGTATGAAAACCAGGTCATCAGACCCTCACTTCCATGCCTTTCCTCCTTCCTACCTTCCATGAGCCATTATTCTCTCTCTCTCTCTCTCTCTCTCTCTCTCTCTCTCTCTCTCTCTCTCTCTCTCTCACACACACACACACACACACACACACACACACACACCCCTCTTCTGGCTACCATTGCCAATCCTTCCCCTCCTATTCTCTCAGAGGGTACGCATCTCTCTTCCAATCTCTTCTTGAAATGACTCCTCTCTCTCAGCCTCCTAATATTTCTTATACAAAAAGCAGGGGATATGAAGATTTCCACAGAAACTCCTTTTTTCAGTTTCAATGTTACCTCAATTTATTATACCATGTTTGATGCTTTCTGATTCAGAATAGTGAATACATATTATAGTTCACAATCCCTCATCCATAGTGTCATTGCTAAAATGCAAAAAATATCTTAAAATACACAAGTATGTATGTGTATATGTGTACATTATGTGTGTGTATATACACACACACACATATACACATACACACACACATATCTAAAATCAATTCATTTGAAGGCAAAACCTGATCCACTAGTTTGACACTTGGAGAAGCTACTCTTACTTTCTGGAATAGAAATATCACTGTGACTGATTATAGCATACTGGGGGTACTTTATAAAATAAAGCATACATGCACTATATTACATTTATAAAATTGTAAATGTCCATATTTTTATAGATATATGGCCCCAAGGATTTGGGGTAAAAGATTATGAACCTGCACTATCATTCAAATAAATCTTAATAGCCAGGAGGACTTGTACAAGTATTTACAGATTGTGCTTGATGAATATAGAGGCTAATATGATATACTGGTGGTTTTCTACTTAAGAAGTTCTTCTACTGAACTGTGGTCTCATTCATGTTACAGTAAAACATTAAGGTGCATTAACATGTCTAGACACTCTTTTATATATCATTCAATATTCTCAGAGAATATCCTGGTCCAAATATGGAGACTTATTAGTGAAATAAGCCTTGATAATGTTCAGGATAATCAAAAAACTGAGAAAAAGATAAAATAACTACAACCTGCATCCCTCCCAACTAAGAACTTTGGAGTATCATCCTCACAGAAAGATATGTGCTCTGGTAAGTAAATTTGATGTTTGTCCAACTGACCCAGGAGGTGAGAGTATTTTTACCATTATCCTTAACTGAGTTCAAGTTGTAGCTTCTTGTAAAAACTCCAAAATTAATTGGATAGTATTATGTTCTTGGAGAATGTACAACTCTCCTATTTATGATTATTCCTTTCATTTAGAAAATAAAAATAGGGTTCCCACTCGGGCAAAATCACTTTTATCTGTAAAAATTCATTTTTATCATTTGTTAAGTTAGGAAAGATCTCGGGGGTTTTGTTGTTGTTTTTAACCTAATTATTCATTCAGCAAACCCTATCAGTTTTTGGAAGGGAAAACGCAGAAGTGAAACTGCAGGCTCCAAGGTACTACCAGCTGGGCTGGAATCCTCATGTTTCACATTATGACCTGATTTTTTCAATGCAAAGCACAGGAAAAGCATTCCACAAATGTTAGTGTAATAGGATATGAACATTCTCTTTCATTATGCAAGTTATTCATCTGTCTTTTTGTTGTTCGCTACTATACTAGAAAGAAGGGAATACTGATATTTACATTTCTCTTCATCTCCTTGGAAGTTCTCTTCACTAAGCCTTCCCTCCTCTCAAGGAAAGGGATACTAATATCTGTGTGCTGATAGTTCAGGTTCTAAAATTTATAGGATATGTACCACCACCACCCCTAGATCTGTGGATTGATTACAGAGGCACTCTACCACTGAGCTTCATCCCAAGCCCTTTTGTTTCTTTCTTTTCTTTCTTTTTTCTTTTTTTTTTTTAATTTTGAGACAGGATCTGCCTACACTGTTCATGCTGGCCTTGAATTTGGGATTCTCCTGACTCAGCTTCCCAAGTAACTGGGATTACAAGTATATACCACCACAACTGGCCAAAGTATATTTTTGAAAGACAGAGAGTGGCTTTGTATATCTTATATCTTTATAATGATATATAAAGAATGTTTAGGAAAGAGATAAAAAGTCAGAGAATCAGGAGGCAAAGAAGAGCTTCCAGAGATAAGAAAGACTCTTTAGAAAGAGCCCAAGCCTAATGGTATAGGAGAGGGTTTTGGTTTTGAGATAGTGAGGACTCAGTTTTATAACACTGGCTGCAGCCAGGGAAGCAGACACTATGGTGACAAAGTAAAAAATGGTACATCAAAGCTAAATGAAATTTACATAATGTTTCATATGCAATAAAGTATCATAAGTGTGTCAAGAGAGAAGGGCTCAGAGAACTCTAGGTACCCTTCCTCACCAGTGACTTCCAGTTCTCTTCATAGCACCAAAGCAGCAGAGAGCTTTAGAAACAACAGCTATCTCAGCAGTCACCTCTGAGGACACATGAATGATAACCAGAAAGGCCTCAATACTGTGGCACAGCCGTTTGGGGAGAGCCCAGGCCAGCCAAGCTGAGTTTCCTAACAGTCCCTCTGAGTAATTTAGAGTCACGAATAATACTGACTTATAGCAATAAAAATAAAAGTCATGTCTTGGCTATCTGGTGCTTAGTATGAGACCCATGTCTACTTTAGTTATCTATGTTATTTTCATGACTCTGTTATTACCATTTATGGCAGGCTCAAGGTATACCACAGTAAGCAAGAGGCAGGGGCATCACTACTTGGGAGTCTAGAGTTTACTAAGACTATGTTATGATGCAGGAAGTGTGAGACAAAAGTGGATGCCAAAGAAGAGAACCAAGCCTAGGTTCAGGGAAGGCTTCTCAGAGGGAGTGAAGATAAAGCTGAGGCTCAAGCATATGAAAAAGGAGAGCAGATAAAGACAGAGGCAAGTGCTCCCAGCAGGGAAAACAGCATGCACAAAGCTCCAGAGAGAAGAGAGAACTCAATGATGCAGTCAAGGATAGAGATGACTAATTGGACTGACACACACAACACAAGGGAGGAAATGCCATGGGGTGGGCTTGGAGGGAGAAGAGGTCTGATCTGGAGAGATAACCTCTGAATAACTTGGATAAATTGACAGGGCAGTTCATGGTTGAGTCAGAGCTGCTAGTTGTCATGACAATAAAAAACAAGCAAACACCCAGAGGGAGCCTATAAGGGAGAAGCCAACACCACCAACACCCAGCAGAACAGCCTAGATGGGGGCTCCTAACAAAGATAAGTATTTAAATTTTAATGGACCAAATAAAAGTACTCCAGGGCTGATAATAATTGAAAACTCCAAGCCAAGAGAACGGCTATAAGTAAACAGGCAAGGCTCTGAGCAGTTGTGGAAAAGTGGCACAGAACAGTTGATCCGGAACCACAGGTGAGGAGACCTGTCTTCAGCAATGAGCAGACTCTAAGCATATACAGTAGCATCAGCTGCAGCAGCATAGGAAGAGAGCCCGTCCCACAAGTGCCCAGCTCAGGGCTATTCTGAAGACATTTACTCTGCAACATGTTTTATGTCAGCTTAAACTGTACAACAGAAACCAGAATCGCACAAGCAGTTGCAGACAGGAATGTTGAGCATGGGGCTTGAAAACTGACTCAGCCACATCCCAACCACACTGTTTTGGATGAATAGCCCACATCTTTGAACTTCACTTTTCTCATCGGGAGAGCAGAGAAAATATGATTTTTTGCTAGGCTTCACTGGTGGCAGAAACACAGTCAACCAGTATAAACAACAGGGGATGACATTAATGATGAGTCTGATGGGCCTAATTCAATGGCTGGACAGTCAGGCCTCCTAAGATAATATGAGAAGCTAAAAAGTTGTGGAAAGCAATCCCTGTCTCTCTCTGCTTCTAATGTATGCTTGCCTCCACATCCTCTACTTTCCCAACATAAATATGATGGACTATGGCTCCCCAGAACCCCCCGGTTTTATATTTCATTAGTTATTAGTGGAGACTGACTCCTTTCTATAAATATCCATTACTAAATCCCAGGAGATCCCTTGTTCTGCCTCAGAAGGGAAAGGTCACATACACTAGCCTGGTTCCTGGAGTCCTCCCTGGGACAGAGGCACAGAAGGCAGGAATGGGGGAAAGGTTTTAACAAAGACTGTTGTGACTTGACACATACCACCAAAGGGAATCCTCTAAAGGGAAACTGCAAAAAAAGGTTGAGTTCAGGATTTATTTTTTTCTATATAGAGCAGATAGGACATAAAAAGTCACTATGTAATAACCTTTGTAACCTTATGAAGAATTTTGTAAGTACTCAGAGTTATTCTGACAGGCTAAAGTGAATCCATAAAGGGATGGACCTGGATGAGTTTGATGCATAAATTCTTCACCATTTCCCAGGTGTGACCATAGGCCAGGTAGTTTATATCTCATTGTTATGTTAAGAAAGAATATAATTAGCTTTACTATTTAAAAGAGTTTACTTTTGAGATGATATGAGCAATGTCCATGTTTCTGAAATCTCTAAACAATCGTTTAAATGTGCTAGTGGGAGCAGAAGGAAGATCCTCCATGACAAGTGAACATATTGGGAAACCTGAGCTACTGGTATGTGATGTTAGAAAGCTGTGATTGTCCTACACTTCTCAAAATGTCACTGAAAGGACCTTGAGTTTGGCTCTCCAATGTTTAATAATCACCTGAATGCCACATGAGTACTGAACTTACTGAACAACCAGATACACTCTGAATAACAAGTTGTATTTGGATAGAGAAAGAATTAACTGTGCAAGATTTCCTATTAATCTATTAACCTTCCCTTCAGTAGTAAAACCAAGCCATTAGCTTCTAGAAAGATGCATGTTTGATTTACCTGAATGGATGCTCCTTCTAGGGTTTTTAAAGGACCTTGTACCAAAAATAATCAAGCCCAGGGTCTTCAGTGGTTATGTAACCATCTTTTTTGACAAGGGGCCAATGATTAACAGGAGTTTTCTTGCTCAAGTGGAAGACCATATATTCATAGAGTTCTGACTTTCCAAACTCTGGAGACTCTTAGATTGCTACTTCCATAAAGAAAAAGTAGCCTTATAAAGTTGGTTTCACCAATGTCAGTTACTACACCTCCATGATATTAGTTACACTTGAATTACACAGTAGGTGGGTAAAAGAAAAAATTTCCAAAATAACTGATTGCAATGGAGACCATATAATTTATGTTCTCACTTCTCCAGATGGAGAATAATTTTGTTGGTGCATTTTTTTTTTTTTACAATAAGATTGCTTATGCCACATTCAACCCATTACTTAATGAGTGTCCTTATCCCAAGAGCTTTCCTAGGTGATCTATCAAGATGCAAAGTTATCTAAGGCGTAATTTCTCTCTTCAAAGGATTTATAACCTAGTAGAAATAAAAATATGTAAACCTTTCAATAAGCACCAATAGGCTCAGCTAATGGATGAAGCTTGCCACTATCAAACAGAAAATAAGCCCAATGGGAATTCAGAAGTAGAAGACATGAAATGGGCTCTAGTGCTGAGAGGAGGCTTGGTATAGCTGTTGAAGTTCAAGCTCAGTCTCAAAGGATAGATGGGATTGAAACCACTGGAGAAGACAAAGGAGCTTTGGGTGCTGCACAAGCAAACATAAGTCAGGACAGCAAAGACTTGTAGTATACACTGTGCACAGTAGCTAGAGAAAGAAGCTCTCTATTTAAGGCAGCAGTTTTCAGCCAAGGCTGATACTGTCCCCAAAAGACATTTGGCAATATCCCAGTATCTGGGGTCATTTTTGTTATGCAAACACAGAGAGGATGCTGCTGGAATTTAGTTGATATGGGTCAGAGATATTGCTAAATATCCTACAATGAACAGATCAATCCTCTACAATAAAGAATTTCCCCCACCTAAAGCATCAAAATTGCTAACACTGAGGAACCCTAATACACGTTGAACATGGGGTTACCAGAGGATGGGGAGAGGAGGGGGTGGAAAGGATGGGGAAAGGTTGATCAATGGGTACTGAATTACAGTTAGAAAGGAGGAAGAAGTGCTATTGTAGAGCTCGGTGACTATAAATAACAATAATGTACTGTCCACTTGAAAAGCTAGAAAAAAAATTTTTGAAGGGTTTTATCATAATGAAATGATAAACATTTAAAGAGATTAACTCTTTATGTAATTTGAGCATCACAGAAAGTATTCATACAACATCAAACACCCCATTCAATAAATATTAATGCTTTGAAAAGTAGGCATTAATACATATTGAACAAAGAAATAACAATACACCATTAAAAACACAATTTCTATGTCCTTAGGCACATAATTAAAAATATTCAATTATGATTTATTTGAAGTAGTTCACTAAAAGGTGCTTTCTTCAATCAGCTGAGAGATTTAAAGGGGGGAGGAGGTGTACAGTTTAAACAACAAATGGTATGTAAAGCACTAGAAGCAAGGCCCAAATAGATGGCTTCAAGTACAGACTGGCTGGATTAAAGGTTTGAATCACTGTACACGGTTTCTCTTTCCATGGTTTCAGTTACCCATAATCAATCATGCTCCAAAATATTAAATGGAAATTTTCAGAAATAAACTGAGTTTATTTCTGAGTAGTGTGATGCCATCTGACATGCCTCATGCTGGATGTGAATCACCCCTTTGTCCAACAGAGGCAGTGTATACACTACCATCTGGTTAGCAGCTACCTAGTACTCAAACTCCCAACTACCACACCACTTGTACTCAAGTGACCCTGATATGTGGCCCAACGCTACATCTCAATGCCCAATCATTTACCACCTGCATGTCACATAGGCATTGTATCATCTCACATTATCACATGAAGAATAAGTATATCATAATGAGATATTTTAAGTGAGAGACCACATTTACATAACTTTTTGCAGTATAATTACTCTATTTTATTACAGCTGTTGTTAATCACTGTGCCTTATTTATCGATTAAAATTTATCATAAGAATGCATGTAGAGGAAAAAAACAGAGTATATTTCTATGGTACTATCCACAGTATGCATGTACACACACACACAAAAAAAAAAAAAAAACCTATGGTACTATTCATAAATTTAGGTATCAGCTGATGGCCTTGGAACATACCCCACCAGAGAGTCAAAAATCTCTATTCCAAAGCAATAAGACCCATCCCAAACCCTGCGAAGTTTAACACTCCTTACTATTGGTCTCAAAGAGAAGCAGGTCAGAGAGAACATAAATAGTTCAGCATCACCATTAGGAAGATAAATCAAAGCACACGTTATACTAATGAAAGACTAATAACAGCATCTTGATGATAATGTTAATCATGGTAATGATAAAAATTCCAATGTTAATTACTCCCTGAGAGGTCTTTCATTGCCACTGTCCATCACTCTCATCCCACATTGCTGTATGTTTTTCATAGCACTTACTTACATAAAAGTACCTGAAATTACATAAATGGATAGAATTTTTAATTCTTATTTACTGGCAGGCCCACTAGAATGTGAACTCCATGAAGTCAGGAACTTTGTCTAATTACCTACTGTATTCCTGAGTCTAGAGAGTTTCCCTTCTGGGCTTTGAAAAGTAGGCATTAATGTCTATTGAACGAAGAAATAACAATAACTTGCACATAGTGTGCAATGTTACAAAACACTTTTACTATAATTTGATGGGGGAAAAAAACACATTTGGCACTGGGATAGAGACAATGGTAAAAGAAATACAAGCCTGCCCCTTGCTCACTTTACAGGTCTGAAATGGTGGCAGGCAGTAGAAAAAAAAAATAATTACAAATAAACATGATAAGAATCCCAATATGGAATGCTGAAAGTATGACAGACGAGCACAGCATGTGGAAGAAACCCAGAGCAGCATCAGGGGAGATGGATACAACTGTTATTTTATCAGTGAGAAAACAGCAAGTCATAGAACTTAGCAGAATTGTTCCAAATGATTTGGTTGAGAAAGGAAGATGAGACTCGAGATTCTTGTAAGGAAATATGGATTGCTTAGATGTGAATACTAATAGGACTCTTTTGAAGTACACATGTAATTGAAGTACGAGCCATATACATGCTGCGTCAATATATATTCTTTTCCATGCAGGCAGGATGTGAAGGTTTCTGTGCGCCACTCTGTATCTGATTGTAATGGATTACACATCTCCTTGAATCAAAATGAGCTGAAGATGGCTACACAGTGAGATGACCTTTTGTTGGTGGTTGGCCAGCACTGCATAGTTAGGAGTCTGGAAGCAGAAGTGTGGGAGGAGTGGGAGGGGTGGGAGGGGTGGGAGGAAGTGAGGATGAGGGGAGAAGGAAAAGTCACCGTAATGTATTCAGATTTAGATAACAGAACTGGATTTAAGAAATATGTGCTCTTAGAATGCCAACGTGACTGAATCACATTTTCATAACCTGTCTGAATCCAGAACAAACTTGTGGGTTCTCTGCTAAAAGTGTAAATGTTGTATGCTGCCATGAGATCTGCACTTGCTTCTTCAAAAAAAAAACAATTATGCACCAGACCTGGAGCCACCCACCACAATGATATGTGGTAGTATCTAGTGAGATTCTTGGTTGACATGAAAGAGGGAAGGAGGATTTTCTGGCATTCAGTGGATTTTGTGGCTGCTAAACATCCTAAAATGTACACAACAGCTTCCTACAATAAAGAATCATCTGGTTCAAGACTGAGAAATCATGCTATAGATCCAAAGATCAAAAGAAATAACTCCTCCTATTAAGGACTCAGTGATTGATCATGAACATGGTAAGTTCAAGGTGCAGTGTATATAGATGACCTAGGCACACAATATCCACATTTCTGGAAGTCACCAGGGGAAATTCATGGTTCTCCACCCTCTCTGACATGCAATATCAATCCTACATAATAATTTATCTAGGTTGTAAATGTTGGTGCCATTTAACACATAGCCCCAAAAGTTTGCAAATTTTCGCTCAATGTTTTTTAACTTCTTCTGTTCTTTTCTATCTGCTGAAGAACGAAAATGTACCATGTGGCATATTAGGCTAGAGTATTTTTATGTCAAACTTTACACAGGCCAAACTGATGTTCAAATAACAGAAATTACACTGTACTTTGTATATGTTGTAGAAAAAAGGACTTTGTTCAAATACAAGAGAATGAAAAGAAACCATTTTAGATCATTTATCTCTCTAGTGGTTAATAACAGATTTCTCACTATTTATAAACAAGCACTATCTCCTTCATTAGCCGTTTTATTACACTCTCCACCCCTACATAAAATGAAAATGTTCCAGAAATTGTGGTGTCCATGCAAATATAAGGATTTCTATACATTCTTATAGACAATAAGAATTCCAATCCTTTCACATTGAATAGAAATAGAACGCCCATCCACACCCTGCACACACATCAGAGAAACAGCAATATCAATCAGAGCAATATACACAAATTTAGTCTTATTCTGAGAAACCTTACTTCTGCCTGGTTAACTAAAGAACTACATCAAGCTCAGATTGGTCATTAGGTCACACATTCAGTTTTCTTAATAGCTAATGAAGATATTTTATAGGCAAACATCTAAAGATACAATGTATTCATAGGGCTGAGGGGTCTGTATTTTAGTTTCCTTTTAGCCAAAGCTGATTTCTTTCTTGTTTTTCATTTAACTTTTTCAAAAATGGGCCTTCTGCATTAATTTGTTTCCACACATTCAATTCACTGTCTGCCAAAGGACATTCTCATTAGGACCCATTTTACTCTACTCCTCTATCATTACAACATTTAACAGTGTACTGCAAAGGGTGCAGAATTCAGAAAAGCCTTCTGCTCTCTGTTGCGAACAGAAATTTTGTCCAGAGGGTA
Source organism: Marmota flaviventris (assembly GCF_047511675.1). Lineage (NCBI taxonomy): Eukaryota > Metazoa > Chordata > Mammalia > Rodentia > Sciuridae > Marmota > Marmota flaviventris. The sequence goes on from NC_092508.1 coordinate 92,144,042, forward strand.
TTTTTCTTATTAAGTCCAACTTGGATACACTCTTCTGATTATACACCACTTATTCATGTTTTTACTAGTAGAGACAGATTAGTTATGAAACCATTAAGTCTTATAGCCTTGACATCATATAAAACTTATCTAGATAGCTAAATCCTTCAACTAATTATTGTTGAAGTTATGCCAACTAATATCAATCATGCTCAGAAAAGTGGTTCATATATCAGTCCAAATTTTATGATGGAGATTTGTTTCACAAATACTAAAATAATTAATGATAATGTGAGTTGACCTGGAATCAAAGTAGTATTTAGATGATTCATAGTAAAATAAATAGACTTCTGGTGAAATTAATTAATCATACAGAGTTCTTTGCCCAGATTTTTCATTGGTAATATGATCTCTGAAGAAATATTATTGTTGATGCATGCCTTGATTTCTGCTTCTTTAAATGTTACCACCAAAATGTTACAAGAGTATATCTCTGCAATTCTTATCTCATGGTGTTATACCTTTGCAACAGTTGATGACCTCAGTATAGAATTCAAGGTTTGACCCGGCCACAAACTTCATTTATCTTTCCCCAACATAAATTTTATCTATCAGCTTATACTTTCTTCATAAGTTGTTTATTCTCTGGATATGGAAATAAATCAAGTGAGGCTCCTCTAATCTTTTCCATAGGGCTCCTGTCTTCATTTCTCCATTAAGACAGTCATCTGTCTCCATTAGTTGTTAATGCAATTCAAATCCACAGGAAACTATTAATTGCTAAAATGTTTCTTAGTGTAATTTAAACTTTTCTGTGATAATTAGTGTACATTTAAGCCATTTAAATATGTTCAAGTATAATTTAAGATGCCCACAAAATCTCTCCCTTAAAATTATTTAACCAGAGTTTCATTCACTTCTGCCCAAGCAACATGAATATTTACAACCTACAAGTAAGAGAGCCTACACATTTACCCTCAGGGATGTCTGTCTGCATACAAATTTCCACTGTTAGTCATATCCAATGATGTGACAGAAAAAAATAACTTTAGTTACCCTAATACACTTGAATATAACATCTTTGAAATTAAGAGTACATTAAGATTATTGTGTTTTTCATATACATGGCTAGAAGAAAATGTTTTCAATAATACCAGTTTGTGTAAAAATTACATTTTTATCATGGAAAAATTCTCCTTAAATTCTTTATATCTCACTATTTGAATCACAATTTCCTAGCACCCAATGTGATGAGTAACATTTTAAAACTGAATGGCTGTAGAGAGTACTGGATAATAGAAAATGCAAAATCTTTTCCTTATTGTGTAGGGGGATTTTTCATATGAAAGCACGCTGCCAAAAGTAAAATGTTCAAAAACTGTTGATATACACTCTCCCATTGATTAAATTGTGTTATATTTTTAGTGGTTTAGATAAATTTTTTAACTATTTAATTAATATTTGCTTATTTCCAAAAGGATTTGGAGAAGTTGGCTATTTTAGTTTTCAGCACTGATAGTAGAGGATGGCTGGACAATATAGAAGAGATGTGTCAAACCAGTAGAAAATGAAGATTACAAGAGTTCTTTAACCTTCTTTACACAAACTCCAGGTCATGTCTCAGCCACGTGGGCAGGCTTCTCATACACCACATATGTATTCCTTCAACAGTTCAGATGGGGCTTCTGGTTGCATAGTTTTTTAGGCAGTCCTTATTTCTTTACATTTAAAAGTATGAAACGATGTTTTATTCAGCTTTGGGAGTATGTCAGATCTTTCCTCTCAATAATTTAAAAAGATATAATACAGCCCAAACTCCGTAACCACAGGTTCCTCATCAGCAGATTCAACCAACAGAGGATTGAAAACATTCAAAAGATAAATTCATATATACTGAACATGTACAGACTTTTCTTCATGTCATAATTCTCTAGAAAACACAACTATTATATAGCATTTACCTTGTGTTAGGTATTACAAGTAATCTAGAGATGATTTAAAGTATATGGGAGGATGCATGAAGATTATATGTAAACATTACACTATTTTTTTTTATAAGGAACTTGAGTATCTGTGGATTTTCATATCTCTTAGTAGGACTCATGGAATCAATTACCTGTAGATTCTGAGGAATGATTGTATTCAGGTGTTATGGTTGAGATGTGTCCCCCATAAGCTCACATGTGAGACAATGCAATAAGGTTTGGGGGAAAATAATTGGGTTATAGCCTTAATCTAATCAGTGAAATCATCCCTGATGAGATTGAGTGGTAACTGGAGGCAGGTGGAGTGTGGCTAGAGGAAGAGGATCATGGGGGCGGGGGTGGCTATGAGGTACATATTTTGTATCTAGAGAGTGAAGTCTCTCTCTCTCTGCTGCCTGATCATCATGTGATTTGCTTCCTTCCACTACACACTTCTGCCTCACCTCAAATCCCAAGGAATGGAGCCAGCCTTCTATGGATGGAGACTTCTGAAACCGTGAACCTCTGAGTAAACTTTTCCTCCTGTAAAATTGTTCTTGTCAGGTCTTTTAGTCACAGCAGTGAAAAAGCTGACTAAACCATCAGGATTAATTGCAAACATGGTATATGCATACACACACACACACACACACACACACACACACACACACACACAGAGTTATGTTGAGTTTTCTTCTCAGTCTGATAACACCAAAAATTATGTCATTTACTCGATGACATTATTTTTATTTTATTTAATTTTAAAGCATAGACTTTAGAAAGTGAAATCTCCATTAACAGTATAATATGACTCTACCATCTGAAATACATACAAAGGAATCCAACAAAAAGAGCTTGTCTCCTTGTTCTTTGTATAATTGAAAACTCTAGATTTAGGTTCATTTTTCCTCTACAATAGATGCCAAATTAATTGGATGAATTTAAATTCATGAAACTTGGCAATGGCAGAATTATGACACAGAATAGCCAACAATATAGGTATATAATTACTTCTGTTAAGATATCTCAATTTCTTCTACAATGATGCCAACACTTGCAGTCTGATCTAAGAGTAGTATAACATCTCAAAACTCCACTGATTTGCCAAGTCACAAGGTGCCAGGCAAATAAAGTAAAGGATGGGCAGTTTCACTGATGGCAAAGCCGAGCTACTGCCCTGGGGAGAGAAGACAGCAGATGATATTTTCTGTATCATCCCTACATTTCTTTTCTCTGGGGGATTCAAAACATAAAACAACTGACATGTTTTGGCAGGTTTCAGAACCTTTCAACTCCTCCATCTGACTTGTTCATAAACATTTCGTGGCTCGAGAGGGAAATTTTGCTAAAATAAGTTTGATGAGTACTGAAATCACATCACATTTTCATATAAAAAGCCTGACAATAATCCAGCTCTCCTGGTTTATATCAAATAATGATTTTAAGGACTGGCAGAATGAGATCTCTTCTGATACGTTATATGTATTCATATTTCATTAGGATTTTCTGAGCAGTGGCAATTATTTATTTATTAAGACCAAGTTTGCTTCTTAAAATTATAAGAAAAGTTACAAAATGCATGCATGTGTGCATAGATAATACAGTCATATGAAATCCCACTTCAAAATAAATAGAATAATACCATAATGGTTAACTATTTATGGATATTTAGGATAGATGTGTTCTAAGGAAGCTAGAGTGTGTTTTAAAATAAAGTCAGTTTATTCTAGAATATATTTCAAAACATTACAAAAAAGAAACAAAATGAGGATCACACACTGTTGAGAATAAATATTTACAAGGAAACAAAGAAACGTTTTAATCAAATATTTGGGTCCAATAAACTGTCTGCAAAGCTGGATGATTATTTTAACAGAAGATGAGATCCTATCTAAATTACTATATTTCTTTAAAGACTTACAGTTATTGGGATTTTAAAAGTAGGTTTTTTTGAAAGTTTGGTATAAGATCACAATTTTCCAGAAAGATGAGTTATCAGACAAGCAAATTTTCCCATGAGTTAGTCTGTTCTTTATATTTCACTGACTTAAAAAAAAAATCCATCATAGGAGGCACATTAAAAGACTTGTGTCTCCATGAATCCATAAGTAAGAGCAATTATTCCTTAAGAACAACATGATTGGGCTGGGGTGTACCTCAGTACTATGGTGTTTACCAAGCATGCACAAGGCCTTGGGTCTGACCCCAGGACATCAAAAAAAAAAAAAAAAATGAAAAACAATAATGTGGTCTGCAGAACAAAACTAGTCACATGACCTTACAGTGGCTCCTAGAATGCCAAGAGAGAGAGAGAGAGAGAGAGAGAGAGAGAGAGAGAGAGAGAGAGTGTTTGCAATACTGGATCGGGGAAGGAGGATAAAAGTGGATTAAGGTAAGTAGAGCAATCTATGAATGCATAAATGCATATACATCTCATTTTACCAACCCCCCCAAAAATAATAAACTGAATCCTCATCATATTTTTCTTCTAATGAAGGAAATATTTTCATATATAATTATGAGTTCATACTGATTACCACAGAAATTTTCTATCTTTTAACAATCAGGACACTGAGGCAGAATTATAACTCTGCAAGTTATCATTCATTCAGTCACTTTCAGGAGGGGCACTGAAGGGTATTTTTTGGCATAAGTGGAAGAGGACAGGCAGTGTAGGATTTTGTGAGCAATACTCACAAAATATACATGATATTTTTAAGACCAAGAAGTAACGGAGTGCAAAAATTATTTTAAATGCAGTGAAGTGCAGGTCTGAGCACTCATTGTTTAACGATGGGCTTTTTATTTCAATGCCTTGTAACTTCCTTATCCTTACAACTATTCACCTCAGAATTATCAAGCTGACTAGTGAGTTCACAAATGAAAAGCCAGGGCTAACAAAGAGTAGGCATCCAGTAAACAGGTGCTTATGAAGAATCCTTTTGGCTGGGCCTGGTGGTGCAGGCCTATAATCCCATCAGCTCCTGAGGGTGAGGCAGGAGGATCACAAATTAGCAGAAATTTAGGGAGATCTTTGCCTAAAAATAGAAAGGCCTTGGGATGTAGCTTAGTAGTAGAGACTTCTGGGTTCAATTCCTACCATCACACAGAAAATATAAATAAATAAAAATACTTTCTAGATGAAATTCATCTGGACAAGGTGCTTTAATAATCACATGGAAGGGGCTGGGAATGTGGCTCAAGCAGTAACGCGCTCGCCTGGCATGCACAGGGCGCTGGGTTCAATCCTCAGCACCACATAAAAATAAAATAAAGATGTTGTGTCCACCGAAAACTGAAAAATAAATATTAAAAAATTTCTCTCTCTCTTCTATCAAAATAATAATCATCATCATCATCATCATCACATGGAAGTCAGAGACTTCCATCCAGTCCTGCAAAGGCAGAGACAATTTCATTTAATGACTCTGCCTCCAGAGAGCTGCTATACTTTATATATCCTCTTTATTTCAAATGGGAGATTTTTGGTCATGGATTTTAAGAATTTGAGCAACTCTTCTATTATTATATCTCTCTTACCTCTATAATCCTCTAATTTCTATTAAAGGCAAAAAGAAAGAGTAACCTGTTCTTTCACTCCTTCTTAAACAGTTAAATTATGCCTTTTCTCATCCCTGGATTGTTCTTCCCCACTTTCCTTTGGAAAACTTTCAAACTCCTTTCAAGATGGAAAAAAGGGCACAATTTAAAGACACAGCCTAAAGACAATCAAAATACACCCCTGAGTTTTATATAGTATGCCTTTTAAAAAGCAATGCATGAGCTGGGCGTGGTGGTACATGCCTATAATCCCAGGAATTGGGAGGCTGAGGCAAGAGGATCCCAAGTTCAAGGCTAGCCTCAGTAACTTAAAGAGACACTGTCTCAAAATAAGAAAGGGCTGGGAATGTAGCTCAGTGGTAAATCACCCTGGTTCAATTCAATCCCCAGTACCATTAAAAAAAAGAAGCAAAGCATGGGTCTTCACATTCCACAGAAGCACAGTGTGGCATGTAGTTCAATTCTTCCTATGATGCAGATTGACACATAATTGTTAACAGACTTACAAACTAATAAATAAATTGGATAAAAGACTTGAGTTAGGATATGCAGTGTTAGTTTATACAGACACTGTATGAATAAATTTCAATGGCTTCAACCTCCATAGACATCCATGTTACTGGTTTTAGCTGCTCACCCACTAAAAAGAGTCCTTAACAATCAACTTTTGTTTTTCCCAAACTGAAACCTAGTTATAATGTTAGGACTCAGAAAGTGGTACCCAAAGTTTGGCACCTTGACAGGCTGAGCAATTGGAATTAAGGTCTCTGGGACTTTTCCTGTCTCTCTCCCTCTCACTCTCCAAGCACAAGGAGAGGATGTCTCCAAAGCTTCCTTAACTAACAGAAAGAAGTTCTTCCAAAAAAAAAATATAAATATGCAATTTTTCATGGACCCCCATCCTGAAATCTCATTAACAAGGGATGATTAACTCATAGAAAGAGGTCTAAAAGTCCCCACGTATTTATACTTAATACACCATCTATTCTTCAGCACAGACAGACTATTCTCTCTACTTCTGGAAACTTGTCACATTGTTATGGCTCTGGTGAACTTTATCCCAGGCTATTTTCTGTTCTTTAGTCCCTTTATTTCTCCTACAATTCATTCATTGCCCCTCTAAAATTGCCCATACCCCCACATCATTTCCTTCTCCATTACAAAGAATGTATTTAAGCTGCAGCCTTTGGCTCTTCTTTGATTTTCAAAATATATAATCTTGAGAATAAATTTGACCACATGACGAAGATGGTAAGAGAACATGAACAGAACTTCTAAGAATTTTGGGATAACATGAAAAGATCAAATTTAAGATTTATCAGGATAGAGGAAGGCATGTAGATACAAACCAAAGAAATGTACAATATTTTCAATGAAGTAATATCAGAAAATTTCCCAAACATGAAGAATGAAATGGAATACAAAATACAAGAGGCTTACAGGACACCAAATGTACAAAATTACAACAGACCCACCCCATGGTACATTGTGATCAAAACACCCAGCATACAGAACAGGGATTGAATTTTAAAAGTTGCAAGAGAAAAGTTATCAGACTACATATAGGAGGAGAAAAGCAATCAGGAACCACTAGAAAAAGCAATCATAAAATTCACTTGGAAAAATAAGAGATCCAGAATAGCCAAAGAAATCCTTAGCAAGAAGAGTAAAGCGGGAAACGTCACAATACCAGACATTAAACTATACTACAGAGCCATAGTCACAAAACAACATGATATTGCCATCAAAATAGACATGTACACCTATGGTACAAAATAGAAAACACAGAGACAAACCCACATAAATGCAGTTAACTCATACTAAACAAAGCCACCAAAAAGATACACTGGAGAAAAAATAGCTTCTTCAACAAATGGTAGTAGGAAAACTGGAAATCCATATGAAGCAAAATGAAATTAAACCCCTACCTCTCAACCTGCACAAAACAACTCAAAGAAGATCAAAGACTTAGGCACTAGAACAGAGACCCTGTGCCTAACAGAAGAAAAAGTAGGCCCAAATCTTCATATTGTTGGCTTAGGACCTGACTTCCTTAAAAAGACTCCTTCAGTACAAGAAGTAAAATCAAGAATCAATAAATGGAACAAATTCAAACTAAAAAGCTTCTTTTCAGCAAAAGAAACAATCAATAATGTGAAGAGAGAGCCTATAGAATGGGTGAAAGTCTTAACCACATGTACTTCAGACAGAGTACTAATTTCCAGGATATGTAAAGAATTCAAAAAATTTAACAAGGAAACAAATAACTCAATCAATAAATGGGCTAAGGAACTGAACAGATACTTCATAGATGAAGAAATACAATCCATCAACAAATATATGTAAAAATGTTCAACATCTCTAGAAATTAGAGTAATTCAAATTGAAACCACTCTGAGATTTAATCTCACTCTAGTCAGAATGGCAATTATTAAGAATGTAAGCAACAATAAGTTTGGCAAAGATTTAGGGGACTCATACATTGCTGATGGAACTGCAAATTGGTGCAACCACTCTGGAAAGCAGTTTGGAGATTCCTCAGAAAACTTGGAATGGAAGGACCATTTGACCCATATATCCCATTCCTCAGTTTATACACAAAGGACTTAAAATTAGCATACTACAGTGATACAGCCACATTAATGTTTATAGCAGCTCAATTTACAATAGCTAAACTACTCGAATTTATAATAGCTAAACTACTCGAACTAACTTTATGTTCTTAAACAGATGAATGAATAAAGAAACTGTAGTATATATACACAATGGAATACTACTCAGTCTGAAAGAAAAATGAAATTATGGCATTTATCAGTAAATGGATGGAGCTGTAGAATATCATGCTAAGCAAAATAAGCCAATCTCCAAAACCAAAGGCCAAATGTTCTCTCTGATATGCAGATGCTGATCCATAAAGGGGGTGGAGGTGGGGGGCTAGGAAAGAATGGAGGAACATTAATTTGAGCAGAGGGGAGAGAGAGAAGGGGTTGTGGAGGTGGGAAGGATGGTGGAATGAGACATACATTATTATCCTATGTTCATGTACAATTGCACAACAACCAGTGTAACTCTGCATCATGTACAGAGGAATGAAGAATTGTGCTCCATTTGTGTACAATGTGTCAAAATGCATTCTGCTGTTATGTATATGAGTGTATATGTGTGTGTGTGTGTGTGTGTGTATATATATATATATATATATATATATATATATATAAATAAAGGCAAAGGCAAAATAAAAGTGATGCTGGGTGATATAGATAATTATATTTCATGAGATTTTATTCACTGAGAATCTCCATCTGTATTACAGATTCGATAGCCTATTTGGCTTTGGCAGACTGAACATCATGATTGTAAAGAGGGAATATTGTAGATCAGGAACCAAAGTTATCTGGGCTATTTTTAGACCACTTAATAGCCATCTACTATCAAACTATGTATGTGAGCTAACATCCTAGTGACATTTAGATAAAATTCTTGGAAAGCATCACTAAGCTTGAAATACCTCCAGCCTCCATCAAGATGGGAATGTGATAATATCTGAATCTCATGGAAGAGATTTCCCAACTTTTCTGTTGCCTACTTACCTATCACTTCCACAAAGTCACGAGTGTAACCAATGTAATTGGAAAATGTATTGACAAGAATTTCATTTTTTCTGTGACTACAAAAGCTCATTAACCTCTTCTTAGGTGGAACATGTCAATGAGGGTAACCTGAACTCATGTTCCTGGGCCATGGTCACTCATATTTGACTCAGTGTTTCTTTCTTTCAAGTTTTTTTTTTCTTCCAGATTATGGGGCATACCTCCCCTGTGCACTTGAATTATAGGATACTTTAAGTATTGTTGAAATAATTTATTTAAAAAATTAAATAAAATTATTTATTTTTTTAAAGCAACATTGTTATTTTACATTGACAATTTAGCGAACCTCCATGGAGAATTCAATTTATGTTAGGTGTTATACAAGATGACAGAAAACAAAGAGTAAAAGCAAAGAAGTAAGGTCTCTCTTTTCTAAGATATTATAATGGTGGAGACAGGGATAGTCATAGGCATGAACAAAGTTTTATAAAATTCATAAGATACCAAAGGGAAATCAATTCTTATATGCTGAGATATCACAGGGACAATAAACAGAACACAGGGCTAGGGTTCACCTGGTCCTATGCCCCTTTTCAGTATTGCAGGGTCTCATAATCTTGGGCAGCTCAGGTGAAATCCTTTGATTCTCAGTTTTCTCACCTGCATGATTTCAACAATACTTAAAGTATCCTGTAATTCAAGTGCACAGGGGAGGCATGCCCCATAATCTGGAAGTAAAAAAATAAAAATTGAAAGAAAAAAACACTGAAGTAGAACCAAAAGGGAGGGGAAATGAATGGGTTATTGACAAACTGTCAAAGAGCAAATTCCAGGGAAAACAAGTCATGCAAAAATCCCAGAGTTAGAAACAATAGTCATGTGTGAAAGGCAAAATTTACACCTGCTTAGCTGGATGATGAACTCATTCAGAAATAACAGTAATGAGATGAGTAACAAGGTCAGGTATTGGAAACCAGCAACTCATCTGAAGGCAGCACAATAGCAGAAAATATACAGGAATAAAATCATGGAGAGAATATTGAAAAGAACCGAAGAGAACAAAGAAAGGGGATAAAATTAAAAGCAAAAAAAAAAAAAGTAGAAAGAAAAGTATTTCTTGTGTCAATGAAAACAAGTGGTTGTGAGAAAATGAATGAGTTGGAGGTTCAGAAAAAGTGGGTTGAGGCTAAATATAGATGAATGATCAGCTTTGAGCATTATTTCTGAATTGGAGCCTTCAGTACTGCATCAAAAATGGGCATTTTGAGGTCAATGCATCAGCCAAAAAAATTGGCTTCTGCAATGTTTTAGCTGTCACACTCAAAGCATCCACAAGCAGGATGAATGTAGAACAGGAAGTGAAATTGTTGGATAATTCTGATGAAATACTTTCTTCCTCCTGAGCCCAAAACCAACTTAATTGTTCTAAAATTAGACTTCCAGCAATACCAAATGAGATGCAATCCTAACAATAATTATTTTCTCTTAGCTAACATTTACTGAACCCTTCCATGCACTGGGAACCATGCTGTGTTTTAAAGGCACTATCTCATTCAGTGCTTTTTTATTTGAGGAGAGAAAAAGATGTGGCTGGCCAGAAATGTGATCCTATCCTGTTTATCCTTTCCATAAATGAAATTCAATCCTCCTTGTAGGCCTGAGTATTAAACAATTGGATGCCAAGAGGATACTCTTCATCAGTCATCTCTACACCAGTAAGAACAAATAGAAGCACCATTATCACTTCACACAGGCAAGTCCAAATGAATCCACCGCATTAAGAAGAAATCAGGGAAATGTAAAACGTGAAAAAGACTGCAATGCATAAAAGTTAAACGAGGCAATATAAAACAATACATGCTCTTAAAACCTTCAGCCTCTTGTTTTCATCCTATAATGCAAACATAATATTACTACCTGGAGGGTGAATGGGGAACAGCTGAGGACACTTTAGTTATCATAAGGAATAAAATAAGGAAACATCATTCAAATCTATAATTAACTAGATGGCTTCCATTACAACTGTGGGAGGCACCCTTTCAAAATGCAATGGCTTGTTGGTGAGGTACCTTTCTAGTGACTGAAAATAAAAAATAAAATAACATCTGCAAAGGTATGCCTGGAAGTTCTCTAATTAATGATCAAAAAAATGCATTTACTTCAGCATCAGTTCACATTTTTATGTAAAGTCTTATTTGATTGTAATTAGTACAGACTACAGGACTTAATTAGGACTAATCATTCCTTAATGCAATCAGAATCCCAAAAGAACAATATAAACAGATTTTTATTGGTATTTGTGATGCAGACTTGTAAAATATAGAGCCAATTAACCCATAACAATGCTTCCAAAATATAAAATAAAAATAAATTATGGGTGCATTACCAAACAGTTTCATGAGTACACTAGGAACATAATAACAGTGTTAATAATCAATCCTCATGGGATGAGTCTTTCATCTTAAATGCTAAAGATAACCATGCAGTCACAATTATGATGCATATTAAAGTATGTGATCTCTTAATAAGATTGAACATAAAAGACTTTCCAAGATACTGCAGGTTCCATGAGGTCAATACAACTCCCAAGATAAGGTCTGAGGAAGGAGGAAATCTACAATTCTCAGATCACATAACAATAATCGGTTATAGCCCCCCTAAATTTTCAAAAGTTAAAGTAACATGTCCTCAACCCAGGGGTGGGGGAGTCAGGGATACTTAGTATATATATTGCTGCTCTACAAGTTTATGAGCATAACAGCATCTATACTTCTCTCTCATCCAAGATACTCAAGCTCTATGAATTTATTCTTTCAGCCTTATAATTCAACCCTCCTGGAGAAAAACTAGTAGCCAATATCTTCAGCTGGACATTTTTATTGGAATTTACAAAAAAAAAAAATATTAAGTGTGATTTGTCTTAACGTGGAGCTGTCTAATGAAATTTCTTCATTGGAATTGGAATCTACCCTAACAGGTCTGGAATATTGCACACAATTAGGTTTAGAGCTCCAACTGCTCTCCATCCATTTCCAGAAAGTGCCAAATTGAACACGTTAGCACAGGATGGATTCTCTTGACTGAGCCCTGAAGTAAAACTTGAAAAATACAAATTGGCATACAACTTCCACTGTACCAAAATTACTTTCCAGCTGGGCTTTAGTCAGACATTAAGAGAGAGGTGCAGTTTTTGAAATATGTAATCTCAACAGTATGCTCATATTTCTTGAATATTGTGAGTTTCTATCACAATACTGCAGACTCATAGCAGCTTGCTGGTGGACAGATGCTAAAATCACATGCTAGGAAGACAGGGGAACAGATTTTCAAATTTGGGGAATTAACTGATCCCTTACCTGCCGACATTTTTCAGCATTTCTAGGGTGAGTTCAGCCCAGTTCATATAAATGCACAAAAGGGATAAATCAAAGTCAACACTATCCTTGGAAAAAAAAAATAACAAGATCTCTGTCACAAATTTATCATCATGTACTGCTTTTATCCCAAACCTTCCTAGCTTTCCTTCCCACCCCCAGGTTTATCAAGTTCTGCCTTTTACTAAATATGAAGGAATCCACAACCTGGCAGAACTAAGAACAATGATTCACCAGGAATTTGTAAGAATAGGCTGTTGATTGTGGATAGTTATAGTGCTTCCATTTCAGTTATCAAGAATTGGCTGTCTTCTTTGTGCTCAGAGGATAAGATCAGGAGCTATGGAGGGTGGCTATTTTGACGGGGCTTATAATCTTTCTGAGAGAAGACTCACTTCTCCTAAAACTGCAGAGAACTCTGGAGGCAAAATACAACCAGTCCCTTCACAAGGGATACAGGTGTGGACAGGAAAGAAGAGGTGAGAATTCTTGACCAAGACTTCAAAGAGGAGGCAAACCTTGATAGGAATATTACGAATTCTTAAGACTTAAAAGAAAGCAAGTAAACAAGGTGTGAGTGAATGTGTGCGTGTGCATGAGTGAACGTTTGTATTGGGGATTATTTCAAGGAGCGAGAAACATAGATGATGACACAATGAATGCCACCAATCACTTCTTACCCACCACCGATATGTTTTCAAGCTTTTAAAGCATATATTTCAATTTCATAAAACAACTTTAGGTGCAGGAACTTGAGAACCTGAGACCAGGAAGGAATCGGAAGCAGAGTTTTGGGGGGTGAGCTTAGTATGGTACCAAATGAAAGCAAATGCATACGCCTCCACTAGGAGGCCACACTCCAGGCTGCACCTAGCAGATCCCCCTCTCCCTCTGGAAAAGGTGAAGTTTTGTGTTTAAGTCTAACTCTTCTGTAAGACATTACAAAGATCTTCCCACCTCTGCCATTAGAGTGTTCTCGCACTGATGACCTGAGGGGAAAAGCAGCAGCTGACCTTATCCACACTAGTGAGAGTCATGGGATGAAATCCACATGATACACAAAAATGTACAGAAAAGCATATTCCTACGGCAATAAAAAGCAGTGGAGGAAAAATAAATTTGCTAGTAAATGTGTCTTTTTTGCTTTTTCTTTTTTTACCTTTTTGGCCTCAGTCTTTTTCCATTTATAAGATTATTTTAGAAGGTAAACTGCGCTTTTTAAGGACAAATTATAGGCTTTCAGGGTTTCTAATGCTTCTTCTTCACAAAATGTCATCTTAAGAGCAGCAAAAGCTTATGTGATGCCATAGCAGTTGAGTGGGGTCTTTGCTTTTTGTGTAGGTCTTGGTCAGCGTGTCTCTCTTGTCTCATCCTGTCCTGGGCAACTTACATTGTAGCTTGATAAGGTGTGACTGGCAAACTTCTGGCTTTTTCTCTTAGTCCAGGCCCACTTATCTTCCCCTTGCCAATTCTTCCCTCCCTCAGCTCTTGCTAGTGCAGGTAACCCTTTGGGCCTAAGCCAAGTCCTCCTGCTCGACTCTGGCTTAAGCTACATGCCCTGTAGCCAACATATGGGACTGGGATCCAGGCTTTGAGCTCAGAGTTCTCCTTCTCCCAAAAGGCAAAACACTCCTGTCACATAATGAATCCATGCCTGGTCTGGTTGCTTTAACTCATGCCCCTTCAACTATTAGATGGTTTGTTTCTGCCACCTCGGTGCCTTTCCCTTCTATTCTTCTACTTTCACTAACCCAAGGGATTTTCCACCTCCGGTTCACCTATGCACCTGCTTTCCACTATCTGAAATGACAGAAGTGGAACATAAATGGATGAGTGTAATTTTTTTACAATGACCACATTTGGTTGATATTTTAAAAATATTATCCTCTGTGATTCTAAGACATGACCACATCCAAGCAAAATAAAGAATATAACTTGTGTTAGATATTTTATACTTTAACCTCTAATTAAGCAAAATCTTTAAGAATGTGGATTTTGTCTTTTATTTACACTCTAATTTTGAAGAATAAATGTCAATAAAACAATTTTGTGAGTAGGATTGTAAATAAAGGAAAAGAGAGGTATAATGAAATAAAAATGAAGATAGAAGGGCAAGGGAAACGGAGTTTATCACACCTGGAAAGATTCTCAGCTTGACACAGTTATAATAACCTTTGAAGGGACTAGGACTCATTTAGTGGTAGCAAACCATCCTGGATCCAGAGAGAGATTGATCACATTATCAGCTTTGTTTCCAAGGATAAGGAGTTGAAAAAAATAATAGTATTATAGATTTTCAACCATACATATTTCAGAAAAGAAAAGTAAAAGGCTTCCATCAATACTTACAAAATGTAATCAGTAAAGACAACCCACTCCCTATTACTCCAGTCCAGAAAGTTTAATTGGAAATGTTTCCAATTCAGTTCATCAGAAAAAGTACAGTATTTCATTAGTAAAATTAAAAGATCTTTCAAACATTCAATTCTATACCTTTTTTAGATACATGTATTTTGGCATAAAACACACTTATTCTAAGGATACACAATGAATATTAATAAGTGATTACATTATTTTATTTAAAGCAGAAATTTGTTCTCAATGTATTTCTAAATCACAGGTTAAAAAAACACAGTCTGACTCCTTTTTTAGTAAATTAAAATAGGATTTCATGTCTTTTCCAATTACCCACTGAATTTTTAAGTAACTTTTTCAGTTGGCTAGACTCGTGAACACAGATCAGAACTGGGAAAACATTAACACGACAACACCATCTCTGCAGAAATGAAAACACACACAGTATTATACCTAAAAAAAATAAGAGTGCAACTGCAGATAACACTATCATTTTTATATGCTGCTATTCAGAGATACAAAATATTATGTGAAATTAAACTAAAAATAAAGATAATCCCTTAAAACCCTTGAGGAGAAAAAATAATGGATCAAGATTATGAGGACTGAAAACCATTTCTCTGCAGGACACACTACTGTTGGCTCTGACCTCAATAATAACATGTACTTTCTTCACTCCACCCAACTAAAAATAAAGCTTAGGATTAAAAATACATAACTTGGGGGAAAAATGTTTCATTATGGTGTAGAGAGTCTACTATTGGCAAATTTTCTTGATTTTTCTCTAAATGAGAAAGATAAAGTCTGGTAACAACTACCTCTCTTTGTTAGGTGAGTCTAGGAGAGTTTTTTTTTTTCTCTCCTTAAGATAATGTCAGAAAAAGCAATTATTTGCTCATCTTATTCTTTTTCAAAGTAAGTAAAAATCTGTGCCTTCAATATTGATTCACATCACACCTCCCCAAGAAGTGTCTCCTCTGCTGGGGTCACTCCAATTTCAAGGAAGAGAAAGATACTCAGACCTAAGTTCAAATAAAAACTAGGTATTTATTGGAAGAATTAAGAGAATATAACTATAGACAGAAGAAAAACTTAGTCTTGGAGAAGAGGTGAGAGGGTGTCATTGCTTTCTCCATAACTCAGGGATGCAGGTTTGCTGGTCTCTGACTCTCTCTGAGATTCAGCTTTACTACTCTCAATTTGACCATCTTCCTTTCCCCACTCCACCTCAGCTTTTCCTGCTTTGATGACACATTATGTTCAACATATGCCTGCAAACATCCATTTCCAACTTCTGGTCATAGATCCCACCAGAATTCGAGCTGAGGTACCTACTCTTAGTTGTGGAATTCTGGGCTGGATAGGAATGATCCTCTCTTCCTATTCCTGCAGCCAGCTTTCAACTGTTTGAGATGCTTGCCACAGATTAACATCTGGCTCTACAAACTGGAGCTAACCTCTTAACAATGGCAGCAATGCAGAGTCAGGCTAGCTCAGTCATCATAAGAGACACACCACATGCTCAACCCGAAGACCTCCAAATCAAGAACTCTTACCAACCTATGTTCCAAACAGGAATACCAGAGATAAATAAAACTTAATGCCAATTTTCCTATATTTGAAAAAATGTAGACAATACTTGTGGCTTAGAAAACCTTATGTTTAGGCTATATACATACTTTAAAGAGTGTAATCTGGTTTTGAACCTTGGAGCTGAGGCTCACTATTTATTTGATGTGAAACATGTGCTCATGTATAGAGGAACATAGGTTTTCTCTTCTTGAAAAGTGTTTTTTTAACATCATGCAAGATGGTTGTGGGGACTCAACAAGAAAAGAGAGGCAACTACCTGTCTCAGGACTCAGCATCCAGGAATTCTCAATATATACTGTTATTCTTAATCTACATTTCAAAGTTCTTGTATACTTTTCCATGCTTTCCCATCTTTTTTTTTTTTTTAATAAAATGAACAGTTTAAACTTCTCATGCCAGCAGTATTCAGTTAGGTATTTCTCACCATGAATCCACCAAGCAAATGACTCCTACAGCAATCTTTCTTACGAAGACAAGGAATTAGTGATGTGGCAGTGGCAGAGTTGGCCTCAAAGTGGGAATATGATTAAAATGGAAAAAGTATGTGAGAAATAGTTACCTCTACTATTCCCCCACTCATCATATCTCATTGTTTTCCATAATATATTTGTACATATTTTTATATAAATACACACATATAAAGGTGTATGAGCATATTCATTACAAGTACATCAGTTTTTCTTTTCTTCCTTCTTTCTCTCCCCCTACCACCTCCCACACACACAGAGCCCAATCTTTACTAATGTAAGTAACCTAGTATTCATATAACTCTGTGTTAAGTCAGGTTTTTCTTACTGTAACAAAACTCCTGACATAATACACTTAGAAAAAGGAAAGGTTTATTCTGTTCCACACTATGATCAATTGGTCCCATTGCTATTAGGTCCATGGTGAGGCAGTACATCATGGCAGAGAACTCATGGGAAATAAAGCTGTTCGCTTCTTGATAGCTTGGAAGAGAAAAGGAGGAAGGGGCTGGGGTCTAAATATCCCCTTTCAGGGGCTTCCCAAATAGGTCCTACCTTTTTTGCAGCTTACCAATAGTGAAATGGTTGGTGACTAAGCCTTTAGCAATGGGCCTCTGGAGATACTTATCAAAATAGCCGCCTCTCTGTCAGAAAGCCCAAATACCATTTGATCTGTATGCCATCTCTAGCCACTAAAAGTTTTATTTGACCTGAAAAGATTTGAGCCACATACTGTTTGTTTGTTTTTTTAAATATTTTTAGTTGTTTTTTTTATTGGTTGTTCAAAACATTAAAAAGCTCTTGACATATCATATTTCATACATTAGATTCAAGTTGGTTTTGAACTCCCAATTTTACCCCATATACAGATTGCAGAATCACATCGGTTATACATCCACATTTTTACATAATGCCCTATTAGTAACTGTTGTATTCTGCTACCTTTCCTATCCTCTACTATCTCCCCTCCCCTCCCCTCCCATCTTCTCTCTCTACCCCATCTACTGTTGTAATTCATTTCTCTCCTTGTTTATTTTCCCATTCCCCTCACAACCTCTTAAATGTAATTTTGTATAACAATGAGGGTCTCCCTCCATTACCATGCAATTTCCCTTTTCTCTCCCTTTCCCTCCCACCTCATGTATCTGTTTAATGTTAATCTTTTCTTCCTGCTCTTCCTCCCTGCTCTGTTCTTAGTTGCTCTCATTATATCAAAGAAGACATTTGGTATTTGTTTTTTAGGGATTGGCTAGCTTCACGAAGCATAATCTGCTCTAGTGCCATCCATTTCCCTGCAAATTCCATGATTTTGTCATTTTTTAGTGCTGCACAATACTCCATGGTGTATAAATGCCATATTTTTTTATCCATTCATCTATTTTTTTATTTTTATTGTTGGTTGTTCAAAACATTACATACTTCTTGATATATCGTATATCACACTTTGATTCAAGTGGGTTATGAACTCCCATTTGTACCCCGTATACAGATTGCAGAATCACATCAGTTACACATCCATTGATTTACATATTGCCATACCATTCATCTATTGAAGGGAATCTGGGTTGGTTCCACAGTCTAGCAATTGTGAATTGTGCTGCTATGAACATCGATGTGGCAGTATCCCTGTAGTATGCTCTTTTAAGGTCTTCAGGGAATAGTCCGAGAAGGGCAATAGCTGGGTCAAATGGTGGTTCCATTCCCAGCTTTCCCAGGAATCTCCATACTGCTTTCCAAATTGGCCGCACCAGTTTGCAGTCCCACCAGCAATGTACAAGTGTACCCTTTTCCCCACATCCTCGCCAGCACTTGTTGTTGTTTGACTTCATAATGGCTGCCAATCTTACTGGAGTGAGATGGTATCTTAGGGTGGTTTTGATTTGCATTTCTCTGACTGCTAGAGATGGTGAGCATTTTTTCATGTACTTGTTGATTGATTGTATGTCCTCCTCTGAGAAGTGTCTGTTCAGGTCCTTGGCCCATTTGTTGATTGGGTTATTTGTTATCTTGTTGTTTAATTTTTTGAGTTCTTTGCATACTCTGGATATTAGGGCTCTATCTGAAGTGTGAGGAGTAAAGATTTGTTCCCAGGATGTAGGCTCCCTATTTACCTCTCTTATTGTTTCTTTTGCTGAGAAAAAACTTTTTAGTTTGAGTAAGTCCTATTTGTTGATTCTTGTTATTAACTCTTGTGCTATGAGTGTCCCATTGAGGAATTTGGAGCCCGACCCCACAATATGTAGATCGGAGCCAACTTTTTCTTCTATCAGACGCCGAGTCTCTGATTTGATATCAAGCTCCTTGATCCATTTTGAGTTAACTTTTGTGCATGGTGAGATAAGGGGATTCAGTTTCATTTTGTTGCATATGGATTTCCAGTTTTCCCAACACCATTTGTTGAAGATGCTATCCTTCCTCCATTGCATGTTTTTAGCCCCTTTATCAAATATAAGATAGTTGTAGCTTTGTGGATTAGTCTCTGTGTCCTCTATTCTGTTCCATTGGTTCACCCGCCTGTTTTGGTACCAGTACCATGCTGTTTCTGTTACTATTGCTCTGTAATATAGTTTGAAATCTGGTATCGCTATACCGCCTGATTCACACTTCCTGCTTAGAATTGCTTTTGCTATTCTGGGTCTTTTATTTTTCCATATGAATTTCATGATTGCTTTATCTATTTCTACAAGAAATGCCGTTGGGATTTTGATTGGCATTGCATTAAACCTATAGAGAACTTTTGATAATATCGCCATTTTGATGATGTTAGTTCTGCCTATCCATGAACAGGGTATATTTTTCCATCTTCTAAGATCTTCTTCTACTTCTCTTTTTAGGGTTCTGTAGTTTTCATTGTATAAATATTTCACCTCTTTTGTTAGGTTGATTCCCAAGTATTTTATTTTTTTTTGAGGATATTGTGAATGGGGTGTTTTTCCTCATTTCCGTTTCAGAAGTTTTGTCGCTGATATACAGGAATGCCTTTGATTTATGCGTGTTGATTTTATATCCTGCCACTTTGCTGAATTCATTTATTAGCTCTAATAGTTTCTTTGTAGACCCTTTTGGGTCTTCTAGGTATAGAATCATGTCACCTGCAAATAGTGATAATTTAAGTTCTTCTTTTCCTATTTTTATGCCTTTAATTTCTTTCGTCTAATTGCTCTGGCCAGTGTTTCGAGAACTATGTTGAACAGAAGTGGTGAGAGAGGGCATCCCTGTCTTGTTCCAGATTTTAGAGGGAATGCCTTCAATTTTTCTCCATTGAGAAAATCTGAAAAGATTTGAGCCACATACTGTTTGTTTGTTTTTTTAAATATTTTTTAGTTGTTGACAGATCTTTATTTTATTAATGTATTTATATGTGGTACTGAGAATCGAACCCAGTGCCTCACATATGCTAGGCAAATGTTCTACCACTGAGCCACTGGCCCAGTCCCCCACATACCGTTTTAAATGTACAGATATTTTCTTATTTAAAGTTTTTTTTGGGCTGGGGCTGTAGCTCAGTGGCAGAGTGCTTGCCTAGCACATGTGAGGCACTGAGTTCCATCCTTAGCACCACATAAAAATAAACAAATAAAATAAAGGCATTCTGTCCATCTACAACTATAAAAAGATACTTAAAAAAGAAGTTTTTGTCAGTGTCACATGAACAACTATATGCCTACTATGAGAAGTTGGATTGATCCATAACCACTGGCCTGACATCCCCATCTGGCAGGCAGCCTGACTGCACTGGGTGGAGCCCAGGCTTCCTGCATTCCTAAGGAAAGGCTCTCACACTCACTGTTATGCTCCTGACCACATGGCTAAGTTGTCTTGTTACACCTGGCTACTTTCATAGCCCGTGTGGGTATCTCATTTTGTGCACTATAGACCATGATTTGATGTCCATTTCATTGTTTAGGATTTTAGATTCTAGGACAAAGAAATGCCTTGGCTTGGTGTGCTTTTTATACTGCCTAAAGGTGTCATATTCAAATGGAGATGCCTACTAAACGTGTGATATTAATGACAGTGATACAAGCAGGCAGTGATTTGTTCTCATGTACCTCTGAAACATCTAAGGCGCCCTCTTGGCTGCTGAGGCCTGCACTGACAACCCTTGATTATTCATGGTCTGCTTCCTCAGTTTATGAATGATTCAGGTAGCTTTGTGTCTCCTCATTTTGCCCACTGCCTGCTTGCGTATTTCCTCCTGTGCAAGAGCATGACTAGAAAGATGAAGGAACTAAAATCTCTTGATAAGATTATTTATGAGGGGGAAAAGGTGGAAATAATGCTTTAAAAAAGAGAATACAAGAGAATAAAGATCTCAGGGTTTAACTTTGTTCTCTCCATTCCTTCGTTCTTCAGATAGTCTAATGTTGGAAATAGATGCTGTGGCACACACTGCCAACGGTCTATGCACAATCATGGGACTATTCCATGTATGGGTGTCAGCTTGATTTTTTAATGCTAGCAGCAAACATTTGTTCCTACAAGGATCAAACCAAAAGTTGCCAGAATGTGCTATTGCAGGACAGAAACATCAAGGAGTTAACACTCCTAGGGACAGGGTACTATTAAGTCCAAGTCTTGAGAGGTGGTATGCAGCTGTCCTACCCACTTCATCCCTCAATTGTGTACTTTGCAGTATTCCCTAAAATCTTCTCTGAAATAAGCTCCAGGAACCCACCACTGATTTAACAGTTCACCCTTACTGACTATTCTTTCTCTTTCCTGTACCACTTTACTTCTCCATTACCTATGGGACTTTTCCTTACTTTCCAAGGACGCTCCTGGCACTCACCTCTGTTCATCAGATCCACTGCTAGAAGCCTTCACAGTAAGACACATGTACCTCTGAAAGAGCAAAAGCTACCAAAAAGCAAACCACTAAATTGGTTCCCATGATTTTCAAAAAACCAAATTGACAGGAAGATAGAAACTCCTTCAGATCTGTTTCAGCCTTCAATTGGTATAAGTTTTGCAAAGAGAACATTTTTTTTTTAATGTACCATACTTTAGTCATTTAAGTAAGGTCTTGGTAACTTGAGAAGAAAGATAATTGTGAAACAAAGACAGTTTAGTCAAGCTTTTTATCTTGGTTGATCTGATGTGTCTCTTTATTGCTATATCAATCAACTAAATTATTTCTTCCAAGTCTGAAATAAAATTATATGTTGGTGTGTTGGAAGAAAGAGACAATGAGGATAAAACTTTAATTTGTTTTCATGAATGTGACTTTGTAGCTTATGTGACTGCTGAAGGGGTCTCTGTAATCTTTATTATGGCAAAGTGACTAATGGAGAAACCAGAAACCAAATAAGAAATCCTGTTTTAGGGCCAGACAAGCTTCTGAAAATCGTGAAAACCAAACAGTTACGGTTTGGCATTCAAAGTTTATGGACGTGAGTTACAAAATACCCTTGACAAATTTAATTTGGCCTTGGGGCAGTGATGAGGAAATAAGAGAATTTGAAGGAGAGAAATGAAGCAGAAGAAAAATTAATGGGATGAAAGAATTGGCTATGAGGACAGAATGCAAACAATAAGGCTAAGTAAAAACCCTAATTCTCACTGCCTTGTAAATGAACAGTGAATGAAGGAGTTTACAAACACATTCATGCGCTGCACTCAATTGACCCATCTCTCCAGATACTCAAATGCATTGGGAATCACCCACCTACGAGTTAGGATTCACTACTCTAGAGCCAAAGTGATCGAAGTTCAGAAGACAAGAGAGAGGTTCCCTCTCCATTGCACACCCAAATGTGCTTGTGACTTCCAACAACACAAATGTAAGCACAGATTTTTTTTTTTTTGGCAAATACATAATTTAGCTAAAATCTTTCACTAGATCATGGCTGACCTTCATATTTTTATTCCTTACTCTTACTATTATCATAGGAATTCATTGTTCATATGACCAAAGTACATCCTACTTCCCTCCACAACAGCAGTTATGTTACGATTATTTTTTGATGTGCTCTAACTAAATGGTGAGAGCTATTTGCAATTTAGGATCCTGTCTCGCTCAATTATGCATCAACAAAGCCCAGTAAAAAAAATTATCACTTTAAAAAAAATCTATTGAGTTGAAATGCTAAATTATATACCAAGAACTTTCTGATGAAAAAAACAATGTATAGCCTTTCTATTGAATGTCAGATACCTTTGTTCAGGCCATTGTATTAAATAGATAACCACCTCTTTTTTTTTTTTTCAGGTATTTAATTGTGCTAGCAGAAACCATGTGACAATGTCAACATCTCTCTCACATCTCATTCTCCTCATTACCTGCTGATTTGTGTTCCAAAATCGCCTCGCCAGTCATGTTACGCATTGTTTCATTTTTGACTATTTTACTTTAACAAGGAATTTTAATTTGTGAAAATGCTCAGTGCTCAGAAGAAATGCCATTGGCTGGGCACTGTGGCATGTCCTCTTCAGTGTCTCCATCTTAAACAAGGTGTTAGCGAAGGGGAAATACAAACTGCAAATATTCCCCTAGTTCCTCAATTTAGTGTATTTAATGTAGAAAGCTGTTGCAAACTTGTCCACTGTTACAGTAAACGCCTTATGAAATGGGACCATTTTCCCCCATGTTTTGCAAAGCACCTCCATCACGAGTAATTAGTGTCAGTGACAGTGTTTCTCACCCCCACATTCCGGTGCAGCCCATCTGCTGACTGTCCTCTAATGCCTCAGACAGTCTCAGGTTCATCTGCTCCCTGCCTGGCGCTCCCCCGCTGCAGCCCTGTCCATCTGCTGTCTTCCTCACTCTGACCTTTAAAGTCCTGTCGATTTCCCAACTCTGCCACCTTTGCTCAGGCATCTTTGATCACCTTGGGCTGACATACGATCTACTCCACCAGCCTGTTCTATCAGCTCAGGTATCTCTGCCCAGTGACCAATCTGACAGAATATCTGCTCCTCATATTACAGAAGAAAAAAAGCATACTTTATGAAATTATAAATCAGGCAGGACATGAGTAGAAAGAGCAAGAGAAACCTAGAGTTCTGAGTTTTACCATTGGCTCTGACATTAACCAGATGAATAAAATCTGAAATGCCACTGATTTTTTTTTCTGACATAGGTGCTTCAACTCTAAAATGAGTGGCCTGCATTATATTATCTCTAAGAATGTGTCTAACTCAAAGATTGAAAGTCTTCATCACTTTAGGTTAGCCAACTCAATTGAGACCATTGACAAAAAGGAAAGAAAGCAGAGGACATGTCATGTTATAATAGTACAAAGGCACAAAGAATGAAGAAAGGAAACATGGGCTTAAGAATTAACACCTAGGTGCCTCCAGAATTCAGAATGAAGTACCTGAACTCACATGAAGCATTGTTATCCTATCTTTGAATCCAGGGATACCAAAATCCAACCTAAGAACTTCCTAAACCAGCTTTCTCTTCTTAAAGCCTTGAGCAAATCCTGTAGAGACCTAAAGTACCAGAACTTACCTCTATCATTATCACCCCCATGACACCTAGATTTTATACCCAGACCTTAGAGTCACATGGATTAGAGTCACAGGTTATATTGTAGCCCTCTCCTGCATGGTTGCCTAATGTACTCAGAATAAATTCCAAACACTGATCCCAGTCTGTCTATGTTGGTTCACTATCTCCTTCCCGAGTAGCAACCACACTGACCTCCCTTTGGTCTTTAGACACACCAAACATATGCCCAGATATTCTGCCTTGGTACTTCACTTCCTGTGTTGTCTACTTGGAATACCCATCCAATAAATATTTATCTGGAAGGCTCCTTATGTTACATTTCAACCTCAATGGGAATACTCATCCCTCACTGAAGCTTTTTTCCTGATAGCTCATCTATATTATCCCTACCAATAATTTCTCCCTAAACCTCCTGTTTTAATTTTTCATTGTTATTGTCCTGCCTCTGAAGGCATCCTATTTGTTTGTTATTTTACTCCCCCTACTAAATGCAAACTTTCAAAGATCAGGGACATTGCTTTTCCTATTCACACCTGCATCCCATCCTCTAGAACAATGCTCAAAATGACAAATTCTTGTTCAATGGACTAATGAGAGTGTTCTGGGTTGTGAAGCCTTCTTCAATATGTTAAATGACAGACTTGATTCTAGAGCTCGGCTTCAACAGAGCAGATTTTATAGAGCAGATTTTGAATAGAGAACAAAAAATAGAGCATTCCCACTAGGAAAAACTCAGATGCCCAAAGTGAAAATCCACAATTTTCACTTCTCAAACAAGACTTTCTCTTTGGAAAGCAGAAATATTTCAGGGAGTGAGAACAAAGATTTCTAGCCTTGGACACCCTGAGGACAGTCTTTTCTGGAAGCTCCTTATACGTGGAACCAGTTTACTCACACATCAGTAGAGGCTGGCCTTCTCAAGTAAGATTGCCAGGGGTCATACTCTGGCCAGAGAAAGAATTAAACAATCTGAAACTACTTTTTAAAGATGGTTTTCAATTACTGTGGCCAATGTGAAATAAGATTTGGATATGGTGGGCTGGGGTTGTGGCTCAGTGGTACAGCACCTACCTACCAAGTGTGAGGCACTGGGTTCAAGTCTTAGCACCATATATAAATAAACTAATAAAATAACGGTCCATCGAGATATATATATATATATATATATATATATATATATATATATATATATATATATATATATATATTTTTTTTTTTTTTAAAGATTTGGATAAGGTATCATTTCTTCCACTTCTCAAGGCCACTCTCCTCCATAACAGGTAACATCAAAAGACTCAACAGAACTCAGAATGAAGTACCTGAGCTCACATGGAGCACTGCTACCCTACCTCTGAGACCAGAGACAACAAACACCAACCTAAAAACTTCCTAAACCACCTTTCTTTTCTTAAAGCCTTGGGCAAATCCTGTAGAGACATAAAGTACATTAGTAATCATCTGAGGCTAGAAGTGAGAAAGAGGATTAACTAGATATAAAAGAACATCAGGTGATAAATATGTTCTAAAACTGGACTATGATAATGATGGCTGAACTCAATACATTAACTAAATATTAAATTGTATTATTTAACATGGATAAATTTCATGAAATGCAAATTACATCTCTAGAAAGCTTGCTTTTTAAAAAGAAATTTTTGTTCTTAATCAGGTGGCATTCTCTGGCTTCAAGTTTCGAAGAGAAGACTCCATATTAAAATGTTTTTTTTTTTCTTTCTTCATCTTAGTCTAAGAATGTGGGGAACTCGGCTTAATAATATCACCAGAGGTTCCCAGGCAAGGCAAATAATGTGTCACTCCAAAATAATGTGTCCTTTCTTCTTTCATTCTTTTTGTCAAATGGAAACTGGCTGAATGTAAAATCTTTGGCATATGTCCTGTGCTTGACCAAATGCAAACGGACACAATTATGAGGCTATGTGAAAGATTGAGGGAATAATGCAAACCAAATTAAAATTTTGACACCTCTCTGAGGTTGAAGTCAGACACCTTATGCTGTGTGGTGGAAAGGCTGGTGAGAAGGGTAAATCTCCATCAGTATTCTAGAATCGCTAACATCCCAATTCCTTACTACAGTCTCTCAATGTCCACATTGCCTCATCCCTCTCTCCTTGTAGTGACATGTGGATCTCATTTCTCACCTTTCACACAGCCTAAAATGTGCAATATTCTGCCTGTTGTGTACCTGATCCATTTACGAATAATTGTCAATTCTGTTTCCACATTTTTAAAGCATTTAAAAATTACTTTACATTTTTATTCTTTTTTATCAAGGTTCTAATTAAATAAAAGACCCAGAGGTTCTCCAAACCGGAAATGCTACAGGTGTGATATTCTTTGCCAAATAAAGTACACCAGTATTTCATTCTGCAGGAATTTCAATTGTGTGCCCTTGCTAAACAGCTTTGCAAAATCAAAATGAAGGAATCTGTTATTTGCTCTCTAGCATATACATGAGAGATGTGACTGGCAGATCTATATGCTAAATGTGACAGCCTATAACAGAAATAGGATATATTAAAATACCGTTTGAACTATTGTGAATCCAAGTGTTCTCATCTGTGAAATGGAGGTCATTATAGCTACCTTTCAATATCACTGAAAGATACAGAGATCATACCATAGTGCAATCATAATGTAGATGCTCAATTTGGGGGTAGCCAAATAACTCCTAACCGATACTTTTACTGTCATCCATCACCTCTGGACTTGGAGATTGCTCTAAGTCACTCCCAAACCTACTAGAGAAATTGTTAGTGCATCAAAAGAGCCTTGGTCTGTTTCTCAAATTATAAGCTAAGCTTATAATCATACTGTCTTTACCTATGGGAGCTGACAAATTGACAGAATTAAACTCTCAAAAATGATTTACAAAGGTCCACTTGCTGCTGTTTCCAAGGATGACTATCTACCCTGTAACTCATTTTCTTAAGTACGTATACTATCTGATTCTGAAAAATACCATGACAACACCAGTGCTATTGGACACTGTCTTACAAAAATACAGGAGGAACAGTCCAACTACCTCTCCATTTAGAAACCTGTTATTTGCTTCCAAATCCCTGCTTATTTCACATTCTTCAACTAGACCATTCTGAGGATAAGAAGGATAACACCCATTGAAAAGAGAACATGAGCCTCCTAACACTTTTTGTCCAGGATATATGTCCAGCTGATAATTCATCATAGACTTCCTTGTTGGTACTTACAAAATATTTGTTTTTTTCTTTAAAGTCCTTCACATCATATTTTCCCATCTGAGGACTGCTGCCTTAGGAACAGAGACTGTGCTGTACTTTGCACCTTGCCAACATGTTAACTAGCTCAGTCAGTGCTCAAAATGTTTTCATTGATTCCATCCATTAAAATGTTTAAGTTGTTCAGAAATTTCCCATTCTGTGTAGTTGATACAAACTAAATTCCCTTATGAAGTCCAGGTTAGCAAAACTGCAAGTTCCTGAGAGAAGAAGGGTCTTATCACATTTCATCCACTGCTTTGTGGATATGAGGTTCTGTATTTACTCTAATGTGGCACATTTCTCTGTCACAGTTTATGAACAAATAGACAATACGGTGTTAAATTTAGTGGTTTATGTATCCATCTCCCAAAGTATGTTATGAGCCCCTTGAAAGTTAAGGGACATCAGGTCCACCTTGGTATCCCTAGAACTTTACCCAGCACTTACTTCTTGCATAGTGGTTCTCAAGACCTCTATAAAAGCCAGGAAGTGTGACAGTTACTCAGTGG
The DNA here is from genome assembly GCF_047511675.1 of Marmota flaviventris. NCBI lineage: Eukaryota > Metazoa > Chordata > Mammalia > Rodentia > Sciuridae > Marmota > Marmota flaviventris. The sequence goes on from NC_092508.1 coordinate 92,172,147, forward strand.
TCAACAAATGAGTAAGACAAAGCTCTCCCAGTCATGGTGCTCACAGGCCAATAAAGGAGAATTAGGTAAAGGAATAACTGCAAGATGGTGCAGGAAGAGCTGCACATGTGGCAAGCAATCCTGAGGGTACAGTGAGGGTTCCTGCTCAGCCTGAAAGAGTCACCAAGGTTTTCCAGAGAAGCTCATGGTGAAGAGGACAGTTGTATAGTGAACAAACGGTAGGCATCCAACTAGAGATCCCCAAATAAAACACGAAGATGCAGCAGCGGTGATATGGATGCAGCACCCAAACCTCTGCAGGCCTTGCTACAGGGTAAGGGCACTCTGTTCCTAAGAGCTGCCCAGAGCAGAAACACACAGCTACCCTCAAGGGAGACATAGCTACAGCAAAATTAAACTAAAACATGAACAGAACACGCTAGGTTAATAATGAAGCAAAATGAAAAAGGCATTCATGTAGATCACTGAAACTACCCAAATGTAAAACTAAAGGTGGAAAATTAACCCTCACAACATGCACACACCACAGGGCCCAGATCAATGTGCAGCACTGCCTTCTTGTCCAATTCTCAGCTTTCTCTCAACACCTCAGCTTCCTTCTCCAGGCAGGCAAAACTGGAAGCCTCGTCTCCAGCAGTTGCCACCATTCATAAGGCAAGTCATCATAAGAGTCATCTATCAACTACAAAACCTCCATTCAAAACAAGTATCAGAATCTCAAGTTCCTTAGTCAGCACTGCTCACCCTTTACATATAAGATTATGTTCATCCTTTTACATATATCCTAGTGCACACTATTTAACTCTTTTATTATGTAAAACTTCTTATAAAAATAAAGCACTACATTTTAGATAAATTATATATATAAACATTTTTAAGTCATAAGGATACTAAAATATTATAGATGTAATAATATACAATGCAAGGAGCCAATGATTAGTATGATGAAAATAAATGACATAAAATCAGATGAACTTTCATTAAATTCTTATATAAATCATAATTAGAAGGAGCATAATTTACATGATCATTACTTAATCACTTCTAGTTAGTCTTTCATTAAAATATAAAATCCTTTTGAAATATGAGGTTATTATATGATACATTACCTCATGATACTAGTTTTAAAATAATTTTCTACACAAATATAAGTTAGTAAGGAATAAAATATCTGTTTTTGTCAAAATTCTACATGCTATCTTATACTCTCCAGAATGCCAAAGTTCAAAAATATTACCCTAAATATTAAAACTCAAGGGTGTTACTTTAATGAACTTAATTATGCAAAACACCAAATGCAGGAATGTACTAGCAAAACAGCAATTTGAAACAGATGGGTAATTACAACAGTTTGCTACAGATGGCACAGTAGTACAATGTATTTTTTTCAAGTTTGGTTTTTTATCAAAAAAGTAAATTGAAAACACTTTTCTACTGGTACAATAATAGAAGGAATATGTTAAAGACTTGAAAATCCATTTTCACAAATAATTTTGGAAAATGGTGAATTTTCCTACTCTATAATGACAAATGTCATTTCAAAATAAAATCCCACTGGAAGGGGGAAAATGCAGAAAAAAACCATAAACAAAGGCATTTAGTCTTTAAATTTAACTTATTTGCCAAAGTAGAATGTCAATATAGAGTCTTACACACTGAAAAACAAAAGCCATTAGATAATATGAAAGCACTCCAAATGTGAGTGGTATAAAAACAGACAATATATTAACTATACATTGGAAAGGAAAGGAAGTCAGTTAAGGAAGCACAAAATTCAGAATGGAAAATACAGATGAGATGTTGTCTGCTTCTCTAGAAAAATTAAAAACTGAAAGAAGGAAAAGAGAAAAAACAATATCCCCCTAGTACAACCTAGCACTTTCTAAGATGCCTGCCTTGAGACTGGCACTGTCAGTAACAGTGACCAGAAGGCAAGGCTGGAGAACAGAAAATGTGAAGAAGAGAATAAGGGGCAGAAGAAATTATATCACTCTGACCTTGAACCTATTTAAGACTTGAAAATTTAGACATATTATATTTTTAAATCATGTTTTTATAAGGAAGAGGAAGAAAGCAAACTAGTGATTCTCAATCTTTGCTATTCACTAGGTTACTTAGAAGACTTTTCCAGATAAATCTATATTGATGTAAGTGCCCCACACCTCCCTCCCATCTTGATCTATTGGTTTGGGTACAACTAACCCATTTTATAAAATCCCTCCAGTGATTCATGGGTAATATAGCATTTGATAATGACATTTTAACCCTTTAGATCTCCTCCTTAAAAAGTACTTGCCTTAATCCCAAGTTTATTTCATGTCTATGATGAAAGTATTTTAAATGAACCAAGGATTACCCTTCGACACTTAGCAAAAATTTTCAACATTCTAAATACCTTTTAGTGAAGGACTGGTTAAATATTATAGAAAAGTAGATAGTGAAATATATGATTTTACTTATAATTAAGGTGAGAGGTTTAATATTCATCATTTAAAAAATATTTTTATCAAATACATATATCGTTGAAAACACCAAATGACACTGAGAGATATAATGAAAGTTTCAAAAAAATATTGTTTTATTCACTTCCTGCCTACTCTCCGTAAGAGTAACTTTTGGTTTTATCTCAGCTGATACTAACCACCACACATTTACACTTCTTTATCTTAATTCAGCAATATTAGACACTATGTGCTAACTTCCTAGGTAGATAAGAACTTAGCTTTTATTACCCCTAAACATTTCCTACCTCAAGGTCAGCAGAAAGTGTTTGTTGCCTGCCCAATGTCCACCCATGGACTAAGACTCCAAACCTGTCAAGGTGATGGCCTTGACAGCAATTGATTTTAAGTATAGGTATGTAACTTGTCCTAGTCACAGAGAATTGAGGGAATTCAGGTAAAGAGCCACTGGGAAAGATAGCTCAGATTATAAGGAGACCTCAGAAAAGTTTGTTCTCTTGCTGTTTCTGGACTTTATCATAACTGGATGTAATGGTTGGAATCCCCATAGCCATTTTGCTATCTGCCTGAGGGTAATGCCAAAAGAATGAAAGAGAGAGCTAAACATTTATCCAGGAGCTAGACCCTTGCCAACACTGATCTTGTCCCTTCCCTATATCTAAATTTATCATGTGAGATGTTAGTTTTAACTTTAAATTTAAATTGAGTTTGTAATTTTGTATTATAGTTGCATATGTCTTAACCCTTGGATACTTCTCCACCATTTAACATTATTTCATTAAATATATATTAAGAGGTGTACATATATATCAGTGTGTACACACAACACAATTTTTATTATTAAATAAAAGTGTTCTGTATCTATGTAATTTTTTTCAGTAATAAGCAATAATTACATTTGCTTTTCTGCATAATATTTAGTGTTTCTTGGAATTTAAAATGTGCTTCATTTTTCAATTACTTAGATTGCTTTCTCCCTGTAGTTATTTCTTCCTATACTGCAAGTCCCTTTCAGTGCCATTTTTCACATGTTACAACATGTCCATGGTGATTGTGTAATTCAATATCCTACCTGGGCCACTTCTGAAAGTGAAAGTTTGTATTATCATGATTATGCCAAATCCATAGGCATAAATCACAACTAATACTAAGAAAGCCAAGGCATAGATGGATCTAATAATTTATAAAACATTTTATGCTTTATCATCCAACTTTTCATTTGATGTTTTTCTTTCCTCTAATTTTCTAGAATACATTGATATTTTCTAAGTATTTATGTTTTTAAAGCATCCTGATTTTTCCCATGGGTAAAAATTTCCTATTCATTTCAAGGAATTAATTTTTAAAAATATTGCACTCATGAAATAAGATCAGAATGCTTTAAAAATATTATACTTTTATTATACTCCCATTACTTCAAGTTCTTTTTGTAGGTTTGCAGTTTTTGTCTTGATGTAGGCTATGACTCTAGGCTTCCTTCCATGTATAGAGAGTCTTGTTTTCCCATACTGAACACAAAGCACTGAAAATCTTTACAAAGACTGTCACATGGTGGGCTTCACCAACAGTGATTAGGTGACACCCTTTTTATTTTATTTTTCCAAATGGAAACTAGGGATTCCCAAATATAGGTATTTCTAGATCTTTCCTCTAAGTTTACTCAGTGTCTATAAAGAAAAATCTTCTACCTTCTAACCAATGTGTGCTACAAACACAGCAGCAATTGAGGGCCCGGAGTCTCCAACTTCTACTTCATTTAAATTTTCACAAAATATTTTTACAAAAATATTACTCATCAGATAATACCTATAAGCTCATCTTTAAAAAAGTAAAACAGATGAGTTGGTTAACTGATCCAAAAAAAAAATATTTTTGAGATCCCACATTATTTTTGATGTTTTGTGAAATCCAAAAATATATAGGATTAAATATTTGCCCCCAGACAGTTCACTGTCTGCTAGAGATAAATGTCCTGGCATAACTAAATTTTTTATTTATTCTAATTAGTTATACGTGACAGGAGAATGCATTTTGACACATCATACATAAATGGAGTATAACTTCTCACTCTTCTGGCTGTACATGATGTGGAATTACACAGGTCATGTAGTCATATCTTCACATAGGGTAATAATGTCTGATTCATTCTACTATCCTTCCTACCCCCAAGCCCCCTCCCCACCCTTCACTTCATGTGAGACCTATGTTTCACACTAGTACAGAGAGCAAGTCTAACAATAGGGGCATACCACACCATGTCCTGTAAGCGTGGAATAGACTTTTCTCCTTAAAGGGACATTAAAAGACTTTGAGAATAAGCTAGATTTTTAGGTGTGAACGATTTTAAAGTCCAGAATCAGATGGAGAAAGAGTTAAGGGGAAATTTCAAGGAAAAGCCCAAGAAGTCTAGGGAATCAAAGCAAGAACCTTTACTACAATGGCAAGCAGACTGAGAGCTGGCAGAGTTGTAGTAGCTCAAGAGATGTGTGAAATGTCCACTGTGGTGACCCAAGCAATATCTTACATTTTAGGGCAAAAACACTGGAATGTATTCTCTGGGTAACTGAATGATATTAATATTTTAAAATCTTGCTTTAGTTAATTCTGTGTGCTGAATAAAATTCTATATACTCTTCACATATAAACTTATACAATGTTCTAGAAATTCAAGTCTCCTTGTAGAACATGAGGTAGATGAGAGGAGAAGGAACTACAGGGAGAGCCAAAGGGAGTTCAAGTCCATTGCCTACCACCTAACAAACAGCATTAGCAAAAATCAAAGGTGGCTAACTCAGACATTAAAAGCTTTTAGAAGATAATATAGGAAAATATCTACAAAACCTCAGGGTGGGAAGGGATTTCTTAAACAAGATTGTTAAAGCACTAACTGTAAATTATTGATATGTTGGTCTACATTAATTAAGAACTTCTATTTTTAAAAGACCTCACAAAGGAAATTAAAATCTAGACATATTAAGAAAATATGTTTGCATCCTATTTAACTAACAGAGGACTTATTTCAGGAACATATAAGTATTCCCTAAAAATCAATAAGAAATAAAGAGAAAACAAAGTAGACAAATGGGCAAAAAAAAGCTCAAATAGGCATTTAACAAAAAGGAAATACACATGGCCAATAATATATAAAAAAATCTCCAACTTTATCAGTATTTACAAAAACACGAAATGAAATTCAAAGATGCCTTTAAATATCCACACAAATAAGACAAAAATAAGATTTTATATAACCCTGATGATACCACATAGTGTTAGACTATCGATTAGTATTGATGTTCATATAACAAAAATAGGAGTATAAACTGGTTTAATCTCTTTGAAAAAGAGCTTGCCATTAATAGTAGATTGAAGATATTCAGAGCCAGCAAATCCACCCCAAGATACAAATCCTATACAATCTTTTGCACATCCATACTGTGATATATTCATAAAACATTCAGGGAAACAGTGTATGAAATAGTAAAAATGGAAACAACCTAAATGTCCATTAATAACAGAATAGCTGAGATAAATTGTGGTGTATTCATTCCATAGAAAGATGAACAGCAATAAAAAAACATACAACAATATGTCACTGTATGGATGAATCTCAGAATCACACTGTGGAGTGAAAGAAACAAGTCTCAGAAGATCCATATACAGTATAATTTCATTAACATAAATCTACATAAAGTTCAAAACCAAGATATTTTCTTTAGGGAAGCATCCATCTGCAGTAACTGAAAAAAAAAAAAAGGAATGTAAAGATTATTACAAACATCAGAGGAAGCACTTTCCTCTGGGTGAGGAGGAATAGATGGTGATAAGTAAGAGACACACAGGGAGCACAGGCAATATTCTATTTCTAAGGCTGAGTTGTTTCAGGGCTCACTTTGTTCTTATTCTTCAAACTTACATTTATATGTAGTATTCTAAGTATATATACTAGTATAAAATAAAATATATAAATATTATAAAATACATGAATAGGATTGGGAGACAGAAAATTTGTCAAAAACGAAGGGAAAACCTATTGTGACAATCCAGGAGGAAGGACCTGTGGTCTTGAACATTGATGAAGGATATGGAGAGATGGAGAGTTCTACAGTGATTAGAAGTAACTAAACTTGGTGAATGCTTGGTTACAGTAATGAAGAAATAGTAGAAACAAATATGTCTACAAGATTTTATTCAGGTAACTGAATATGCCATAGAGAGAAGCAACAGAAGAAGGTAGGGGTGGTGATAGGAACAGTTTGGACACTTTAGTTTAATGCCCCTGTATGACATTCATCTAGAGATGTTCAATGGGCTTGAAACACTGATCTGTAATACAGTTTCATGGTAATCAGCAATCATTTATTTCAAATAGCCAAACAATAAATTCTTTTCCTAGTACCTGAACCTTGGAAGGTTTGTATATACTTTGCATTGTGGAGGATACAATAAAATATACAATGCATACTCTTCCCTAGGAAGCTTATATTTTATCTATAGGTATAGAATACATATAAATGGAATGGCAACCATTTAAGAGGCACAGGTAAATGAACTGCAGAGAATATAAATAATGGAGGGTTTAGTGGGGAAGCAGGAAGGAAAATAAAGGGATGGATGGATGGATGGTGGATAGAATAGGTGAATAGAACAATGAGCAGATGGACAGTCAGGTAAGCAGAAACATAGATAGATAATGAGAGAGAGAGAGAGAGCCATGTCTTACTACTTGTTTTTTTATCTGTGTGTTAGAGCATAAATAGGACTTAGAAAGGATAGGAAAGTCTACCCAAATAGGAAATGTAGTTTAATATTCAGAGGACAGTGAATAGAAAAAGTCTGGGAATAAGAGAAAAAATAGAGACAACAGTGATTTTTTTTCATCAAATGAACAGGAGGCAAGAAAACAGAGCAAGTATAAGGAGCACAGTTTGAAGATCATGTTGCTATCGTAGTTAAGACAAAAAGATATAAAAGACCTAATCTAAAATGTGGCAGCAGCAAAAGAAACAATTGAAAAAATTGACAAAACTAAAAGTTGGTTCTTTGAAAAAATAAATAAAATTGACAGACCCTTAGCTACACTAACAAAGAGAAGGAGAGAGAGTACTCAAATTACCAGCATATGTGATGAAAAAGGCAATATCACAACAGACACTACAGAAATACAGAGGATAATTAAAAATTATTTTGAAAACTTATACTCCAATAAAATAGAAGACATTGAAGGCATCCACAAATTTCTCAAGTCATATGATCTGCCCAGGTTGAGTCAGAAAGATATACACAACTTATACAGACCAATATCAAGTGAGGAAATTGAAGAAGCCATCAAAAGATTACCAACCAAGAAAAGCCCACGACCAGATGGATACACAGCCAAGTTCTACAAAACCTTTAAAGAAGAACAAATACCAATACTCTTCAATTTATTTCAGGAAATAGAAAAAGAGGGAGCACTTCCAAACTCAATTCTATCACGCTAATATCACCCTGATTCCAAAACCAGACAAAGACACTTCAAAGAAAGAAAACTTCAGACCAATATCTCTAATGAACATAGATGCAAAAATTCTCAATAAAATTCTGGCAAATCGAATACAAAAACTTATCAAAAAGATTGTGCACCATGATCAAATGGGATTCATCCCAGGGATGCAAGGTTGGTTCAACATACGGAAATCAATAAATGTAATTCATCACATCAATAGACTTAAAGAATCCTATGATCATCTCAATAGACACAGAAAAAGCATTTGACAAAATACAACATGCCTTTATGTTCAAAACACTAGAAAAATTTGGGATAACAGGAACATATCTCAACATTGTAAAGGCTATTTATGCTAAGCCTCAGGCCAACATCTTTCTAAAAGGAGAAAAACTGAAGGCATTCCCTCTAAAATCTGGAACAAGACAGGGATGCCCTGTTTTACCACTTCTATTCAACATAGTTCTTGAAACACTGGCCAGAGCAATTAGACAGATGAAAGAAATTAAAGGGGTATATATAGGAAAATAAGAACTCAAATTAGCTCTGTTTGCTGATGATATGATACTATACTTACAAGACCCAAAGAACTCCACCAGAAAACTTCTAGAACTAGTAAATGAATTCAACAAAGTAACAGGATATAAAACCAGCACCCATAAATCAAAGGCATTTCTGTATATCAGTGACAAATCCTCCAAGAAGGAAATGAGAAAAACTACCCCATTCACAATATCCTCAAAAAAAAAAAATAAGATACTTAGGAATCTACTTAACATAAGAGGTAAAGATCTATACAATGAAAACTACAGAACCCTAAAGAAAGAAATCAAAGAAGACCTTATAAGATGGAAGCATCTACCTTGCTCTTGGATAGGCAGAATTAATATTATCAAAATGACCATACTACCAAAAGCACTATACAGATTTAATGCAATTCCAATCAAAACCCCAATGGCATTCCTCATAGAAATAAAAAAAAAGCAATCATGAAATTCATCTGGAGAAATAAGAGACCCAGAATAGCTAAAGAAATCCTAAGCAGGAAGAATGAAGCAGGTGGTATTGCTATACCAAACCTTAAACTATACTACAGAGCAATAGTAACAAAAAGAACATAGTATTGGCATGAAAACAGACCGGTAGAACAATGGTAAGAGACTAACCCACAAAAGTACAATTATCTTATATTAGACAAAGGTGCCAAAAACATGCACTGGAGAAAAGATACCATCTTCAACAAATGGTGCTGGGGAAACTGTATATCCTTAAGCAACAAAATAAAATTAAACCCCTATCTCTCACATGCACAAAAATTAACTCAAAATGGATCAAGGACCTAGGATTAAACCAGAGACTCTGCCTCTAATAGAAGAAAAAATAGGCCCTAATCTTCACCATATGGGATTAAGCCCCAACTTCCTTAATAAGACTCCTATAGTACAAGAATTAAAACCAAGAATCAATAAATGGGATGAATTGAATTAAAAAGTTTCTTTTCAGCAAAAGAAACAATCTGTGAGGTAGACAGAGAGCCTACATCCTGGGAGCAAATTTTCACCCCTCACACATCAGATAGAGCACCAATCTCTAGGGTATATAAAGGATTCAAAAAGCTAAACACCGAAAAAACAAATAACCCAATCAACAGATAGGCGAAGGACCTGAACAGACACTTCTCAGAAGAGGTTATACAATCAATTAACAAATATATGAAAAAATGCTCATCATCTCTAGCAATCAGAGAAATGCAAAACAAAACCACTCTAATATATCATCTCACTCCAATCAGAACGGCAGCCATTATGAACACAAACAACAATAAGGATTGGCGAGGATGTGGGGGAAAAGGTACACTCATACACTGTTGGTGGGACTGCAAATTGGTGCATCCAATATGGGAAGCAGTATGGAGATTCCTTGGAAAAGTGGGTAAGGAACCACCATTTGACCCAGCTATTCATTTCTTTGGACTATACCTAAAGGACTTAAAAACAATATACTACAGGGACATATCCACATCAATGTATATAGCAGCAAAATTCACAATAGCTAAACTATGGAGCCAACCTAGGTGTCCTTCAGTGAATGAATGGATAAAAAAAATGTGTCATATACACACAATGGAATTTTACTCAGCATTAAAAAAGAACAAACCATGGCATTTGCAGGTAAATGGATGGCATTGGAGAAGATAGTGCTAAGTGAAGTCAGCCAGTCCCCAAAAAGCAAAACCCCAAATGTTTCTCTGGTATAAGGACAGGTGACTCATAGTGGGGTAGGGTGGGAAAGCACAGGAGGAATAGATGAATTCTAGATAGGAGAGACTGGTGGGAGGGAAAGGGAGGGCGCAGAGGATTAGCAAGGATGGTGGAATGTGATCAATATCATTATACAGAGTACATGTATGAAGACTTAAATTAGGTGTCAACATACTTTATATACAACAATAAAAAAATTGTGGGTATTATATATTATATATATATATATATATATATATATATATATATATATATATATATATATATAATTGTAATGCAAAAAAAGGTACATGTATAAAGGCAAAAAATAAAGAATAGCATTACCTTAGATTAGGTAGAGAGTAGTGAAAGGAGGGGAAGGCAGGGGATGTGGGGATAAGAAAGATACTAGAATGAAACAGACATTATTACTCTATGTATATATGTGACTGCATGACCAATATGATTCTACTATATTATATGTATACTCAGAAAAATGAGATAATTATATCCCATCTATGTATGATATATCAAAGTATATAAGTGCATTCTACTGTCATGTATAACTAATAAAAACAAATAAAAAATTAATTAAAAAAACAAAATGTGGGGGCTGGGATTGTGGCTCAGTGGTAGAGCGCTTGCTTAGCATGGGCGGGACCCGGGTTCGATCCTCAACACCACATAAAAATAAAGGCATTGTGTTGTGTCCATTTACACCTAAAAAAATAAATATTTTTTTAAAATGTGGCAGCATAAATAGAAATAAAGCAACTGGTTCAAGAAGTGTTGTTTAGAAAGAATTTGTTTTTAAATAAATTTGGGAAGAGGGAAAAAAATTAAACCAGCTTTGAGGTCTAAAGTCTGGGCAGCAAGATGCCCAAGATCACTGTGTGAGAGAAGGCTGCCAGAAGGAGGAGAGTTTAGAGAAGGACATGAGCTCAGTTTCATGCACTAGGAAGACAATGAGACAGAAGCTGATTAATCAAGCAAAACAGCCCAATATGGCTGCGGAAAATTAGAACATTTATTTAGGAAAAAAGGTCAGTCAGCAGAAGGACTGTGATATATGCACATAGAAGGGAGAGCTGAATCCAGAGGAAAGAATTCTAATGAGTTTATCAAAAAATCATGTATGTAGTACCTACCCAACATGAATACCATAATAGGCACTTTGACGAAGAAGACAGAACAAGAGTTATACAGAAAAAAGTGTAATATCAAGTTTATAGGTGAAAAGAAAAGGAAACATAAAAAATCAGAACAAAAGGAAAATCAGATTAACTCAACTGAACACTAATTATAAAAATGGCTGAAGACAGACTATTAGAGGCACATACAACAGAGATGTCAAGGAAAAATGAACAAAGAAGGTGACTTTGAAATGCCACTGTCAACTTCAATGTCATTAGTGAACTTCGGGAAACAATATCATTCACAAGGCTTCCTGGGAAGTGCTTTATTGGGAGGAGAAAATTATGTACCTGACCCCTCTGCTCAGGACATTTTCTTCATGGTGTGTTGCTTTCTCTTGGAGAACTTTTGCTCAAATGCCATGGTTTTTGAGAGCCCTTTCTTAATCCCATTTAATATGTGAACCTTCAAACACTCTTTTTCCAATCCAACATTCAATTTTTCACTTCAGCACTTTGCACCAAATATTTTAATCATTTATATTTGTTTATTATCTGTCTAAATATAAACTCCATGGAAACAAAGGATACATGTCTAGTATGCTCCAAGTTCCAGTATTTAGAATAGTGCCTACATAGAAGATGTTCTCAAAAATCAAGTGAAGAAGCATTACTTAACTATAAATCATGTTTATAGTTTTACCTTTTATGAAAGGTCATATAATCATGACCTTTCATAAAAGGTCAGATAATATGAAGGCAGAGAACTGATAAACCAATTTTGGAAGATGATCTTAGCAAGGGCAATTTCAAGAAAACAATGTGAAAAAAATGAAGTGTGTAAAAATATAAAAGGGTAGTGACATAGTAAAACAGTGTAAATAACTTTTCAAAGGAGGTTTGATCTATATGCAAGACAAAGGAGATGATATCTAGGGAGATGTTTTTCTTTTTGTTATACAAATAAAAGATGTTATACAATTTTAGCTCAGAGATTAAAATGTTCAAGTAGAAAGAAAATATGTTGATAATGAAAAAAATATGGGATAGTTAATAAAGGGACACCCTTGAGAAATGAAGGGAGGTGGATTCTGGAAGGTTGGGGATAGACCTAGACAGAAACAGAGGAAATCCTCCCATTGTGAAAGGAGCAAAGACTAGAACAGATGAAATGATAAGACAATATCCTCTTCTGATTACTCTCCATGAAAGAAGCATTGAGTCAGCTAGATATTTAAGAAAGAAGATGTGAAGCAGTTGTCTTGGGCAGGAAAACATGAATTTACTAAGGAGATGAGATAGAATCTCTTGGTACCACCCACAGGAATTTAAAATAAATCATTGAACAACAAAATTGGATATTCTTCTCCAGCTTTGTTCAGTTGCAAGGGCACAACTGTAGAGCTGAGGAAGATCTAGGTGTTAAACTATGATCTCCAATATCTTCTATGTTGTCATGAAATGCTGCCACATGTGGCTGTAACCGTAAAGAGCTGAGCTTCACATAGATTACTCCAGCATTTCAGCAGAGTAATAACCCCATACATAGAATCAAATTATCAAAAGAAATTATTTATCTTTTAAAGAAGATTCAATGCAAAAGACACAAATGTCACTTTCTTAATCTTTTAATTCTCTCAGTAGTTTAATCTGGAAAGTCCCCCAAAGGCTCATGTGCTGAAGGTGTGGTTGGCAGCTGGGGTTACTGGGTAAGTGGTGGAAACCTCACAAAGTGGGGCCTCGTTGAAAGAAGTAGGTCACTGGGGTGTGACTCTGAAGGGTTTATTTTGTTCTGGGCCTCTTCCTCTTTTTCACTTGGCCTCCTGGAGACCATGAGGTGAGCAGCCTCCTGCAACACGCAATCTTTCTCCATGATATTTTACCACACCATAGGCCCAAATCAAGGAGGAAAACTGTGGATTGCATGAACTAAAACCTCTGAAACTGGGAGCTAAATAAATGTTTCCTCCTTTTAAAATTATTTCTCTCAGATATTTTGTCACAACAAAGAAAAGCTGGCCAATACACCAATATAATCACCTAATATTCTTTCTTATGGTTTGGATATAAGGTGTCCCCCAAAAGTTCCAGTAAATGCAGAAATATTCAGAGATAAAATGATTAGGTCATGAGAGCTGTACCCTAATGAATGCATTCTATATCAAATGGATTGACTGGGTGAAAACTGTGAGCACATGGGGCATGGCTGAAGGAAGTGGGTTCTTTGGGGTGTATCTGGAGGGGTACATCTTCTGTGTGGTCATTCTCATCTCTCTCTCTCCGCTTCCTGACCCCTCCATGAGCTAAGTAGTTTTCTTATGCTGAGCCCTTCCTCCATGATGTATTGCCTCCACTTGGGCCCAGACAGAATCAGCCATCTTTGGACTAAGACCTCTGAAACTAGGAGCACCAAATAAACTTTTCATCCTCTAAGTTGTTTTTGTCAGGTATTTTGGTCACAGCAACACAAAAGCTGACTAAAACATCCTTGAAATTTCTCATCACCATTTACTCATGACTTTCCCAGTCTAAACCCAGCCCTGGCACAGGATGGTCTGGGCTCTGATTTTCCTCTCAGTTTTTCTTCTGTTGTCTTTATTCTTTTTCATTTCTCTTTCCCATGCCAACTGTCTATTCTCTTCTATTTCTATTCTTCTCTAGTCTTGTCTACAAAATAAAATGGAAGGACTGGAGTCAGGGAAACCAAGTGAGAAAGCAGTACCAATATGGCCGAACCAAAGTTATCCAAAAAGAGTAAGTACAGGAAAGGGATGGTGAATATTCATACATTTGTCCCTGTTACAGTTTCATTAGCATACCCTCAAAAAAAAAATCAATATTTTTACATGTTGCATCCATCTCTAGAACATGAAATTCAGAAACAGTAATACATCTCTATTTTCCTTTCCATTTGGATTTCTTTTATCATCTTGTCTCAAGAGAAAAAACACCATAAAAACTTGAATTTTATAATAAATACTTCATAATCATTCTGAAAGTATTAACTTTTATTTTACTTCTTTAAAACTGCACATATGCTTTTAAACTAGCAAAAACAATGCCCCACAATTTATAATTCCTATAAGAAAAGTAATAGATCATGATTCTAGCTGACCCCCCGCAGAGCCCAGGCAGGCCCAGGGCAGTCTTGCTGACCCCTTTAGAGCCCACCCATTCAGTACCATCTCTAAAAGTGGTGGCCGCCATCTTGGGACACCTCCAATGCCATCTCAGGTTTGATACTACCCCACCACCAACTACAGACATGGCCACTTCCATATAAAGACAGCAGCCAGGACATGGAATATCGCACCAAGGTCCCTTGGTTACACCAGAGGCATCCCTGCTAAGTATGCTAATAGCCACCATCTTGTTGCAGAGGTAGGAGGGAGTCTTGTACTGGGTCACCTCTTTCTCTTTTCTCCTCTTTACAGCCAACTTCTTTTGATTCATCTTTCATTCTTCCTATAATCTAATACCTCTGTATTCTTACCTCTTACTTCATAAACATCACACCCTATAACACCCTGTTTCTCTCTTTATCCACCATTAGAATCTGTAGACCCTTTTGCAAACCTACTGTTTATATTGCAGATGGTAATTGAACACATCATTCCTGTTTATTGTGATAAAACTGTAATCATCTAAATAGGAACTATTTGGTCTAAGACTGTATATCGTTTGCATAGGGTGCTATTAATATTGATCTCCCCCTTATAGGTGAGACAGTGGTAACCTGCAAGGACACTATAAGATTATAGGATAGAAACTGTAATACCTAGGATCCGCACTGCTAGAAAGGAAGACCCACGGAATGCTTGAAAAAGACCAGTGAAAAAAAGTGCCCCGAAACAAACCAAGATGATACAACAATAGAATCCACTGACAGCACAATAGATGAAATGTCAGAAAAGGAGTTCAGAATGTACATAATTAACATAATCTGCAAATTAAAGAATGACCTAAGTGAGAAAATTCAGGCAACAATTGATCACTGCAACAAAGAGAGAAGGGAGCAAATACAGGTGGCAAAAGATTACTTCAAGAGACAGAGATTCTGAAGAAAAAAAAAAGCAGAAAAACAATAAGCCAAATAAAATAACTCAATAGAAAGCATCAACAACAAACTAAATCACATGGAAGACAGAATCTCTGACAATGAAGATAAAATATATACTCCTGAAAATAAAGACCACACAGTGAAGATGGTAAGAAACCATGAACAGAACCTTCAGAAATTATGGGATAATATTAAAGACCAAATCTAAGATCTCTCAGAATAAAGGCAGGCACAGAGGAATTTATACTCTATTCAATGAAATAATATCAGAAAATTTCCGAAACATGAAGAATGAATTGGAAAATCAAATACAAAATGTTTATAGGACACCAAATGTACAAAATTAAAACAGATCTACACCAGGGCACATTATAATAAAAACAACTAGCATACAGAATAAAGATAGAACTTGAAAAGCTGCAAGAGAAGAGTTTCAGAATACAAACGGGGGAAACCAGTTTGGACCTCAGCAGATTTCACAACCCAGACCCTCAAAGGTAGAAGGTCCTGGAACAACATATACCAAGCTCTGAAAGAAAAGGGATACCAACCAACAATCTTATATCCAGCAAGATTAAGCTTCATATTTGATAATGAAATAAAAACCTTCCATGATAAACAAAAGTTAAAAGAATTTATAGCAAGAAAGTCTGCTCTACAGAACATTCTCAGCAAAATATTTTATGAAGAGGAAATAAAAAACAAAAATGAAAATCAAAAAAGGGAGGAGCTGCATTAAAGGAAAAACCAATCAAAGGAAAAAAACCAAGGCAAGTAAAAAAAAACAAAAGAAACCAAAATGACTGGGAATACAAACCATACTTCAATAATGTTAAAGGTCTAAACTCATCAATTAAAATACATAGACTGGCAGATTGGATTAAAAAATAGGAAGACTCAACGTGAAAGGATGTGAAAAATCATACCACTCACATGGACTGCATAAACAAACAGGGGTTTCCATCCTCATATCAGAAAAAGTGAACTTTAAATCAAAGTTAGTCAGAAGAGATAAAGAAGTACATTTCATACTGCTTAAGGGAATCAGACATCAACAAGACATAAAAATTGTAAATATTTATGCCCCAAACAATGGAGCATCTATGAACATCAAACAAACCCTTCTGAATTTTAAGAATCAAATATACTATGTAATGTTTTGAACAGCCAACAATAAAAAATTAAAAAAAAAAGAAATATAGATAATAGTAAAAAAAAAAAAAAAAAGAATCAAATACACCATAACACAATAATACTGGGTGACTAACAAACCTCTCTCACCACTGGATAGATCTTCCAAACAAAAACTAAACTAATAAATTATATAACTCAATAATACAATTAATAGTTTAGACTTAACAGACATATATAGAATATTTCATCCATCAATGAGCAAATACACATTTTCTCAGCAGCACATGGATCCTTCTCTAAAATACACCATATGTTATGCCACAAAGCAACTCTTAGCAAATACAAAAAAAAAATAGAGATATTACTCTGTATTCTTTCAAACCATAATGGAATGAAATTATAAATCAATGAGAAAATAAAAAATAGAAGCTATTCCAACACCTGGACATTAAATAATATGCTACTGAATGATGCATGGATAGCAGAAGACATCAGGGAAGAAATAAAAAAAATTATTTGAAGTAAATGAGAATTCCTATGCAACAAGAAATCTCTGGGACACTATGAAAGCATTGCTGAGAGAAAAGTTCAGTGAGTTGAGCTCATTCATTAAAAAAAGAAAATGTCAACAAATAAATTACCTGAAATTACATCCCAAAGCCCTAGAAAAAGAAGAACAAATTAACACCAACAGTTGTAAAAGAAAGGAAATAATTAAAATCAGGCCTGAAATCAATGAAAATTAAACAAAAGCAACAATTCAAAAAAAATCTGGTTCTTTGAAAAACTAAAGAAAATTGATAAACCCTAAACCACCCTAACAAAAAGGAGACAGAAGACATATATTACTAAAATTCATTATGATAAAGGAAATATGATAGATACCATTGAAATAAAGAAGATAATTAGAAACTATTTTGAAAATTTATACTCCATTAAAATAAAAAAATATCAAAGACATCAACAAATTTCTAGAGAAATGTGAGCTGCCAACTGAATCTAGAAGACAAACATTTTAAACAGATCAATTTTGAGCAATGAAATAGAAGACACCATCAAAAGCCTACCAACTAAGTAAAGCCCAGGACCAGATGGATTCTCAGCCAAGTTTTACAAGACCTACAAAGAAGAACTAATACTAATATCCCTCAAATTATTCCATGAAATAGAAAAAGGAGGAAAACTTTCCAAACTCATTCTATAAGGCTAGTGTCACTCTTAAGCCAGAAAAAGACACATTAAGGAAAGGAAACTTCAGACCAATAACACTGATTCTCAATAAAATTCTGGCAAATTGAATACAAAAACATATTGAAAAGATAGTGCATCATTATCAAGTGCATCCCAGGGATGCAAGATTGTTGGTTCAACATATGGAAATCAATAGCCACAATTTATCACATCAATAGACTTAAAGATAAAAATCATATGATCATCTCAATAGATGCAGAAAAAGCATTTGATAAAATACAACACCCTTTCATGTTCAGAACACTAGAAAAATTAAGGATAGTAGGAACTTACCTCAACATTGTAAAAGCTAGCTATGCTAAGCCCAAGGCCAGCATGATTCTAAATGGAGAAAATTTGGAGGCATTCCTTCTAAGAACTGGAACAAGACAAGGATGCCCTCTCTCACCACTCCTATTCAACATAGTCCTTGAAATTCTAACTTGAGCAATTATTCAGACAAAAGAAATTAAAGGGATATGAATGAATAGGAAAAGAAGAACTCAAACTATCACTATTTGCCAATGACATGATTGTATACTTAAGAGGATCCAAAAAACTCCACCAGAAAATTCTAGAATTAATAAATGAATTCAGCAAAGTAGCAGGATATAAAATCAACACCAATAAAGTAAATGCATTTCTACACATCAGTGATGAACCTTCAGAAACAGAAATTAGGAAAATTATGCCATTCACAATAGCTTTTAAAAAAATACCTGGGAATCAATCTAACAAAAGAGGTAAAAGACTTATACAATGAAAACTACAGAACACTACATAAAGACATTGAAGAATACCTTAGAAGATGGAAAGATCTCCCATGTTCTTGGATAGGAAGAATTAATATTGTCAAAATCACCATACTACCAAAAGCATTATACAGACTTAATGTAATTCCAAGTAAAATCCCAACAACATTCCTCACAGAAATAGAAAAAGCAATTATGAAATTGATTTGGAAAAATAAGAGACCCAGACTAGCCAAAGCAACCCTTATCAAGAAAAATGAAACAGGAGGCATCACTGTATCAGACCTTTAACTACACTACAGAGACATAGTAACAAAAATGTCATGGTATTGGCACCAAAATAGACATGTAGACCAATGGTACAAAATAGAAAACACAGAGACAAACCTACATAAATGCAGTTATCTCATACTAGACAAAGGCACCAAAAACATACATTGGAGAAAAAATAGCCTTTTCAACAAACAGTTCTGGGAAAACTGGAAATCCATGTGTAGCAAAATGAAATTAAACCCCTATCTCTTACCCTACACAAAACTCAACTCAAAGTTGATCAAGGACGTAGGAATTACACCAGAGATCCTGCACCTAATAGAAGAAAAAGTAGGTCCAAATCTTCATCATGTCAGTTTAGGTCCTGACTTCCTTAACCAGACTCCTAAAGAACAAGAACAAAATCAAGAATCAATAAATGGGATGGATTCAAACTAAAAAGCTTCTTCTCAGCAAAGGAAACAATCAATAATGTAAAGAGAGTGGGAGAAAATTTTCACTACATGCATATTAGATAGAGCACTAATCTCTAGAAGTATAAAAAACTCAAAAAAAAAAAAAAAACTTGACACACAAAAAAAGTAAATAACCAATCGATCAATGGGCTAAGGAACTGAACAAACACTTCTAAGAAGATATACAATTGATCAACAAACATATGAAAAGTGTTCAACTTCTCTAGAAATTAGAGAAATGCAGATAAGATTTCATCTCATTTCAGTCAGAATGGCATTAAAAAATGACAAAATCATAGAATTTGCAGGGAAATGGATGGCATTAGAGCAGATTATGCTAAGTGAAGCTAGCCAATCCCTAAAAAACAAATGCCAAATGTCTTCTTTGATATAAGGAGAGTAACTAAGAACACAGTAGGGACTAAGAGCAGGAGAAGAAGATTAACATTAAACAGGGATGAGAGGTGGGAGGGAAAGGGAGAGAGAAGGGAAATTGCATGAAAATGGAAGGAGACCCTCAGGGTTACACAAAAGTACATACAAGAGGAAGTGAGGGGAAAGGGAAAAATAATACAAGGGGGAGAAATGAATGACAGTAGAGGGGGTAGAGAGAGAAGAGGGGAGGGGAGGGGAGGGGGGATAGTAGAGGATAGGAAAGGCAGCAGAACACAACAGACACTAGTATGGCAATATGTAAATCAATGGATGTGTAACTGATGTGATTCTGCAATCTGTATATGGGGTAAAAATGGGAGTTCATAACCCACTTGAATCAAAGTGTGAAATATGATATATCAAGAAATTTGTAATGTTTTGAACAACCAACAATAAAAAATTTAAAAAAAGAGTCATAAAGCAAAACAGATTTTATTGAACTAAGATAGAAAATTTTACCATGTTTTTAAACTAGTTGTCTCACTATAATAGTGAAGTCATAAGAATGATTATGTAGAAATACATGTTGTGTACAAAACTACATGCTTCTATATGTATATTATGACATTGGTATTTGCGTTACATCTATCTCTTCTTTAAGATACCAATTTATGAAATACAGAATTTAATTATTAGCTTTACAACATAAAAAGTAAAATGATAACACCTAGAATAAGAAAAAAAAAGAATACAAGCAATAGGGCTGGGGTAGAAGCTCAGTGGTAGAGCACTTGCTAAGCATGTGTGAGGCACTGGGTTCGATTCTCAGCACCACATAAAAATAAATAAATTAAATAAAAGTCAATTAACAACTAAAAATATTTTAAAAATAAGAATACAAGTAATAATAAGTGTTGGTAAGGATGTGAAGAAAAGGTACACTTATATATTGCTGGTGGCACTGCAAGTTGGTGCGACCACTATGGAAAGCAATATGGAGATTCCTTAAAAAACTTGCAATGGAACCACTATTTGACAGAGCTATCCTATTCCTCAGTCTATACCAAAAGATTTAAAATCAGCATGCTATAGGGCACAGCCACATCAATGTTCATAGCAGTTCAATTCATACTAGCTAAACTGTGGGACCAACCTAGATGCCCTTCACCAGATAAATTGATAAAGAAACTGTGGTACATGTACACAATGAAATATTTCTCAGCATTAAAAGAAAATAAAATTATGGCATTTGCAGGTATATGGATGAAGTTGGAGAATAATATCATGCTAAGCAAAGTAAGCCAATCCCAAAAAACAAAAGACCGAATGTTCTCTCTGATAAGTGGATGGTGATACATGATGGGGGTAGGGAACATGGGTAGAATGGAGGAACTTTGATTGGGCAACAGGGAGAGAGGTAAGAGGAGGGGTCATGGGAACAGGAATATGAACATCACCACCCTAGGTGCAAGTATGACTGCACATGTGGTATGACTCTACATCATGTATGACCAGAGAAATGAAAAGTTGTGCTGCATTTGTGTACAATGAATAGAAATGCATTCTGATATCATTTATAACTAATGAGAATAAAAAGTAAAATTAAATTTAAAAAGTAATGAATCACTTATTTTTATAAAGTTATATTTCTCAGCCAATATTTATGTATGAGTATACATATATATTGGCTGAGAAATACACACACACACACACACACACACACATACACACACACATATGAATACATATACAGTTTACTGTAATACTCTCACATAATTTTGCTGGCACTTTTCATTAAATGTGTCTTGAGCATTTCTACTTTAAGTTGTAGTTTCTCAAGCCCAGATTAGCTCTTAGGTCATCCCTTTTTTCTATCCAACTATTCTCATGAACTCCATTGCCTTCATTATAGGAGTGAGTGGTAGAGCTCTTGCTAAGCATGTGTGAGGCACTGGGTTCACCTTATTGGGAGATATACCTTACTGGAGAGATACTTTCCTCCTCCTTTACATCCAGGAAGATCATGGAGTAGAGTAATGCTATCCAAACTCCCCACAGGTCTGCTGATTGCCAAGTGAACATATTTATGGGATATATATGAATTAAAAGATCAAATACATATCATCTGTGTATATATATATATGTGCAAAATATACATATATACATATATATATATGTATATGTATATGAGAGAGAGAGAGAGAACATGCATGTTAGTTTCCTAATGCCTCTGTAACCAATTACCACAAAGTTGATGACCTAACACAAATTGTTATCTTACAATTCGTGGGTTCAAACATCTAAAACTAGTCTTGCTGGCCTAAAATTGAGGTGCTGTTAGGGCTGGGTTCCTTCTGAAAGCTGCAATGAAGATATGTTCTCTTGTCTTTTCCATTCTCCAGAGGCCATCTGCACTCCATTACCTCATTCCACATTAAAAACCAGCGATGGCTGATTGTCTCTCACACTGCATTCCTTGGATAATCACTCTTTTTTAGCCTTCTTTTCCCAGTAATAAAAACTCTGGTTGTTACATTGGATCTGTCCAAAGAATCAGGACACCCTGTCCATCTCAGTTTCAGCTGATTAGCACCTTTAATTCCATCTTCAACCTTAATTCACTTTAAGCCATATAACCTAACATATTAGTAAGTTTCAGGCATTAGGAAATGGGAATTTTAGTGGTAATTGGACTGATGGGAATATTAGAAAATTTAAGAAATATTTTTATGATCTTAAAGTCATTTTCTTTAGTTCCCAATTCTCTTGCTGATATGATAAGTAGCTGAAAGTTGTATGAGACTTCAACTCTCTCCTGTCATTCAGAAAATGGAAACTACCACATTCCTTCATTCTTACAGAACCCATGTGGACGCCCCTTGTCTATGGTAATTTATCTTTCTTAAACATAAAACTAAAAATGATACATCCATAATACCAAGTTTGTCTTTGCTTCCCACTGGACAAGTGAGATATAAAGATTTCCATTTAGTAGGAGACACTGAGTCCGGCCAAGAATTATTCATTTAGGGCATTCCCTCATGGTTTTCCAACTCCCACTGGAAAGTAGAATCCAATAATGTCTGTAAGTTAACATAACCACTTTGCTGTGTCCAAAACTAATACCTTAATTCTTACCAGAGAATTTTCTGAAATGACCATGGTATTTCGTTTTCACACTATCAGTCTTCCTTCTCCCCAAGCCCACGTTTCATCCTCCATTCTTTCATAAGAGCATCAGTGACAGTGGCAGCTCCCATATTTTCTACATAAGGCAATTCAAGATGGGAATATCATGGAATAGGAAAGACCTGACATTAGAGGATATATGTTAAAGTTGTTGCTTCAAGAGCACTTCTCAGAAAGTGTGTTGAAGTTATCTATTTCAAGGAGAAGAGTAAAGCTAAAGGTGACCCTGAGAAGGCTAAATGCATCTCCCTCCCCAAATTAGCCTGTTGCTACTACCATGGATGGACAAAGACCATGGAAACTTTATAGGCATGAACTGCATATGCAGTGATGGTCCCAGTAGATTCTATCACCTAATGTCTTCATAGCCATCTTTGTTTGTGTAAGTGCACTCCATGATGTTCACCAGTGAAATCACCAAACACACTTCTCAGAACATATCTCTATCATTAAGCAGCACATGACTCTATTTAGAAGAGACTCAAAAACCATTCCTGTCTCCAATACATCTCAAGAGTGTTCTCAAATGAGTACTCATATGATGGGTCATCTATCCACTGCAATATCCCTTCAGTCGCAGATAAACAACCAGAACTTACCAACTCAATAATGGTTAGCAGTTCAGCTCATAGCTGAATTAGAATCAGAATTATAATCCTGAGTCAGTATGCCTTCCTTCAGGCTAGTGTCTTGGTTCTTTTCACAAACTTAGTATCCAATTCCTGCCTATGAAAATTCCTACAGAGTATCTTCCTTGCTAAATATTCCACTCTAGTTGAGGACAAAGTACTTTTACCAAATAAGCTGAGAAATGCCCCTGACTATCTCTACAATATATTTAGGGAGGTAAATGGCAGGGGCAAACACACCCCTCCTGGCTATGTATTCGATTTCTAGTCCACCAGATATTAGGCTGCAAAGCATTTGACCAAGGAAGAATAATGACTTTAATTAACTTCAAATTCAGCCAACCCTGCTAAAAGATCAACAAGAATATTCAAGTTGTTTTCTCTGACCAAACCAAATGTATTATTCAAAAAGTACATGAAGTAAGTGTTTTGACAACCAGGTAATTTTAAGATGATGTGGAAAGTAGTAGGTTTCTACAAAACTGCATTGAGGGCATAGTAAATTTAGAGAATGAGCAAGTTCTATGACAAGAAGTAGGAGTGTCATTTCAGTAATTCACTTCAACAAAGGCTATAAATTGGAGAAAAAAAGGATGCTAAGCTCTTGTGTAACAGAAGAGAGCCAGAGTTTATCTCCACTTCCACTCCCTTAAGCCACCACAAGCTGGAGGAATCTTGGCAGAATGCTGTCCTACCAAACAAAAAAAGCAAGAAATCATTAAGAAATTCACAATGACTGAAGGAAATTAGTTCTAACTGTATTATATTGAAGTACCTCCTGGTTCTAAGATGTGCTCATGGTCCCTAAATAGCATCAGACCTCAAAGTTTCCTTATGTCTCTGTTTTCTAATATCACTTGAAATCAAGTAAAATTCTAAAGGAATTTACCAGAATCCCAGGTTGGAGGGAATCTTAAATATACACTCTTGTTCCCCACTCAGCACCATTACTATGCTCTCAAAGGCCTGTCTGTGTGAATACCCTCTCTTATTTCCAAGTAATGCTTTCCCACCTGAGAGTAAATGGGGAGCTCAGAGATCTCAAAATACCTGCTCTACATGAAATTTACCTCACAGTGGGGCCAATTCTGTCTATTGGACTGCTTGGTCTGCTAAGCTTGGTCTAGTCAGCTGAAACCTACCTCCATAAATAGGGCCCATGTGTGCTCTCCACGTTACTCAAGGGTATGTTTGAATGTGTCTCCCAAAATTTCATGTGTTGGACACCTCGTCCCCAAAATCATCAATGGTATTTGGAGATAGGGCCTTTGAGAGGTAATTGGATTAGATAGTGCCGTGGTGGGGGGCACGTTGGCATTAGTAGCTTTATAAGAAAAGGGAGACTTGAGCTAGCATGCTTGCTCTGTTTTACCATGCAACACCCTCCAACACATTAGAATGCAGGAAGAAGGCCCTCATCAGATGCCAGTGACATGCTTCTCAATTTCCCAGTTTCTAGAACTCTGAATTAAATAAACTTCTATTCTTTAAAATATACTTGGGCTCAGGACTTATATTATAGAAACACAAAACAGACTAAGACAACATTCTCCCACATAAATGCTGTTCAAATACTCATTCTACCTCTGAAGTAAACTTTCCTGAATCACTGAGAATAGTGACAGTTCCTCTCACCCTTGCTCAGCCTTTCCTCTGAAACATATACCCTTGTCAACATTCCTCAAACACAGTGCCAAAAGCAATCTGATTCTAGACTATGGACCTCATCCCAGAATTACAGGTGATTATTACCACCCACACATGGGGAAGATTAAACTACTCTACATCTGAATCAATGCTTTTAAATTCATCATTTTGGCTAGTAAACAAGTTGTTAAATTGTATATGTTCAAAATCAAATAAATTCACTAAATTGTTTTCACAATGCTGCTGGTAAATCACATAAGTCCTTCACCCTGTGTTCATGCAGGCTAAACTTTATGACAAAATGATAAATCTTTACTTAATAGAAACTTTAGAATTACTTTTTCATTTTGTTTTTAAAAATTTGAGTTTCCAATATTTGCATTTTCATAAACTTCAAAATATCTCTCTTCTGATCTCTTTTTATTTCTTCATTCGTTACTTTTAATTTTCACCTTATTTCCACAAAGTAAATTAATTAAGATGGGAACATTAATTTGTTTGGGCAAATGGATTAAAAGCGATATAATTAAAAAGAAAAAAAGACTTAACACGAATCTTACTAAATTTGTACCATTGCAAAAAAGCAGACCTCTTTAATTTTTTTCTTGTTACATACAAATAATTATTTTAGTTGTTGGAGACTCCTAGCATTTCTGATTTAGATACGTGAAATATCAATCATCCCATTCAGTTTTGTGTCCAACTAATAAATACTTTCATTAGTGGCTAACTTCAAGATTAAGAAAAATACTGGCCAGATTGGACTAACACACTGTGAGCAACAAATATAATGTTAATATTGCAAATTTAATCCCCACAATTTGAGTACAGTCTTTCAATTAGTCAATAACCTTTCTAGCTATGTGCTATCAATTTGTCCCAAATTTTGCCCACATTGATCCAAGAAGTAATGAGGTATGATAACACATAAAGTACTATAATGCATATAACTACATAATTTTATTACATTATGTAGAGTGCTTTAATTCAAATATAAAATCCAAATTTCTATTTGATACAATAACAAAGAAAGAGAAATAGTTCAGCCACACCAAAGGAAACCATGTTTGTCAGGAGTCTGTCTTCTAAAAGGTTCAAAAATAAAATATCAATAATAATGATAATTTAACTAATAAATGCAAAAAAAAAATAAAAATTACAAAAGAGGTATTGGTTCACGTAACTGAACAGGCCAAAGTAAGCACAGCACAGTCCTGGCTCCTGTACTACTATCAGAACTGGTCCCTGATCTTCCTCTCACCCTTCAGCTCTGCTCTCTTCCACACCAGCTCATTCTCCAATTGCATATAGGAGCAAGATGGCTGTCAGCAGCAACTGTCCTGTGTCCTCTTGGAATCAATCCTTAGTGGGGGAAAAAAAAATCTCTTTCTGATATTACAAGCTCAAGGATCTCCAAAAAGTGATGCAGCAAATAGACTAAATAACACTGTATGTTCAGACCAAGTTACACATTCCCCTCTGGAACCAGGAAGGAAACCCTTTGGAACACAATCAGAAGGAGGCAGTAGGCATTTGAGGTACTGTCACCAGAAGAAGGGTGAATGGATACTGTGGGGCAGAGGACCCAAAACCTGAAATGACCACTAAATATGCATAATAAAATTTTTATGGCACACTAACCATGGGAGAACACCTTGCCAGATGAAAAAGGAGCAAAGTGGTGATATCAGTTAGACGTATAAGAAAACTTCAGATGTTTCCAGATACAAATGAGCAATGATTTCTCCCAGATTAACAAACTATGCCACCACATTTTCCATTTCAACCAGCATACGATCCATTCTGACTCTGGGCCAAGTTGGCACTGTAGGCTGCTCAATAAATTATTTGGCTCACCCCAAGTTAAAAAGCAGTTATATCTGCTTCTCAGAGTACCTTTAAGATCAAAGGTTTCCTTCAGGATTTCATGCAGCTGGTTTTTTACATATTTAAAGAATTTAGAGTAAAGTTAATCTTCCTACATGCCTGATTTATTATATTCCTACTGCCTGAGAGTAAGAACTTCAGTGTTTTCATGTTTAAGAAAACATTTAGATTTTCTATTGCTTCTGCTGCTACCTCCTATAAATTAAATACCTTCACTTTTTCCTTGCTTAAACATTCACATCTCTCATACCATGTTCTGAAATTTCTATATCAATTTAAATTCTGAAAATTCAGATTCAAAATTTTAAATCCACGCACTCAAACACTAATGGATATTAACATGTTTTAAAGGAAACTAAAACTTTAAGGGAATCTGATGGGTGGTTCTATGACTGAGTTTCGTGAGATGGCATTTTTGTTTCTCTGAGAGTTTCCTTTTTAACAAGCATGGTAAGCTATTGTTAACACATAGGAAGAATCTATACAGAGTAGACTACGTTTAGTCATATCAATTCAATTCCCTTCTGGAGCAAGGCTAATTTAGCTAGGCGATTTTCTTAAATTAAGCTACAACAATTTGCTGTTATAGACTTGAAACTTACTCGGTACAAGATCTGGGCAAACAATGGTTCTTTACATTTTCATTTATACATCAGCTCTATCAAGGTGATTCAGTATTTTCCAGCTATCCAAAAATCACCATAAATGGCACACAATTATATTGCTAAGTCCTTGGTTCTTAACAAAGGCGCAGTTCCCCAAGCTGTGATTCAGGTAGGGTGATCACTGGTCCTCAATCTACCTCATTAGTGAGACTGCTCTTTCCTTTTTTCTCCATTATAGTTTTCTGGGGTTCCTCTGATAAAACTTAATCTGAATATGTGGATTTGAGGGATAACTGCAATTAAGAAAGCTAAATTACAATTTACTGATACAAAGTAAAATGGTTTGGCCTCAGAGCCTGTTGAAATACAAAAAGAATGACTTTATATACACTATGTAAAATAAATATATATATATATATGAATTTTATAGCAAAAGACTAAGAACTCAGAAATGAATGCTCTCACAGTCTAGTAAAAGAGTCTATTAAAAAAAAGAATAGAAATGTTGTTATGTGATGTCTTAAAAACAAAGTAGAAAAAAATAAGCAAGGCAGAGACACTAACTGGTCAATACATCAAATGAGGAGGAAAATCACTAAGATGAGTTGAACAGGCAAGATCTGCAAAACTCTTACCTTTTCTCACCTGACTACCCTTTGATGGGTTTCTTTAAATCTCAGCTGAAACATTACCTCCTTAGGGAGCCTTCCTAACCCCCAAACCAGATGAGCCTCCCTTCCATTATACATCTACAGTAGCCTGTTTTCCTCTTTCAGAGCACATTTCACAATTGAGACTCCATAATGAATACTGTAATGATTTTTAAAATACCTGATTATTCTGTTGCAAACTGAATGACTGCAGAGATTCAGCTCATGTTCCCAGCACCTAGCAGTATCAATAAATAACCCAATAAGTAATTTTTTAGCGAATAACTGAATGAACCATCTAATTCCCTCATTCCCTAGAATGTGACTCTAAAATAAAATCTGAGGGCATATCACTATTCAGACAACTAGGTGAGGCTGTATTTCAAATACATTTGTCATTAAGCAAATCCCTTACATCTCTTCATATTGAACTCTAGAAATGTGGGTGACTTTCAGGACTCCCAATACCTTGGAGAAGAGCAAGCACAGTAAACAAAATAATGTCCATGAGACTCTCAGGGGAGAATTTTAAAAAGCTTTTAAGGATTAGGAATCATTGGTGTTTCTAGGAATAAATGCTTATTTGCAGGCTTTGTGTTTGTGTGTGCTTTAGGATTGATGAGATTAATTTATAAAGGATGTGAATGCATGAAAATGGTGGAGTGGTTCTGGGGTCATTTCTCTTCCCACTGTGGTGCTCCATTTAAACCTGATCCTTGTGAACTCTATTAATGATTTTTTTATACATTGGTACATAAGTGGCATAATAATGAAAAAAAAACCAGATATAATCTCAGCATTTACAAGAAAAGCTTAAAGATAAGGATATATAATTCTTTCTTTCTGCTTCTCTGTTTAGGTCACTTCTTATTTGGGTAGTAAATATCGTAGCCTAATACAGGCAGAAGTCCCTGAGGCTGAAAAGAGTTGCTCTTTAAAATAGCTTAATGTGTTCTTCAAAGCCAATAATCTGACTAAGTAGCAGTGTCTTCAAAGGAGTTAGCAAGCCTTTAAGTCCAATAAATAAGTTTATCTTTCCTACAAAATCTCATCTGTAGGAAGAGGTACTCTACTTTGTTCTCAAAGTACAAGTTAAAAATCACAATTAATCATGAACATATGTGTTCTAGTCATAATTTCCAGTATTTAAAAAATATTTTGTGACTTTTTACTGGATCTGTAACAAAGTTTCTTGTCATTTGCCAATATTGTTTTATATACATATGTGTGTATACATACACACACGTATATTACAAAAGTCTTCATTTTTCCTAAAAAAATGTCACATGAGTTATATATCATTTAGGTAGATATAAATTATCACAAACATTTGCTTTGGCAGAATCCATATGACACTGTAATTCTAAGTAGTTTCTGAATTTTTTATACCTACTAATAGCAAATATTACATATACCCAAGGGGAAGGTAACCCACTATCCTAACATTCCTCCAGAGAATCACAAGGTCAAAGGTAAAATGGGCTCAAAGTCTTCACACTTGGTCCTAGAGAGCACACTCAAGGCAAGAAGAGGCCATATCCCCTTTGTTACCAAACTAAACATAAAATGTAAGAGACAGCTTAAGCTCTTTGAGAACCTCTTTAAAGGTTCTGAGACCTGCTATAATTAGTAATGCTGTGAGGCCCCTCTCCTGTATCTCACCATCACTGATATATCCTGCAGATTATATAGTAATTCACAAAGAATAAAATATTAAAAGGACTTTGTGCTGTTAGATGATTTACTGTAATGACCTGAAAAAACTTCCAAAGATTGGTCATCTGGCACTGAATGACTCTATACTTAAATTATATCAGACAATTTTAGGAAAGGAAATTAAATAATTTATAACAAAGAAATGATACACACAAGAAAGTCTCAACCTGTTGAAATATTTTGTTGATGTAATATCAATGAGTTCAAAATAAATATTTTTCTTTTCAGGTTCCTCATTTAAAACACATTAGTTATTTAAAAAGAAAGAAAAGAGAGAGAGAGAGAGAGAGCCCTGCATGCACAAGGCCCTGGGTTTAATCTCCAGCACTACAAAAAATAAAAAAAGAAAGAAAGAAGGAAGGAAGGAAGGAAGGAAAGAGAGAAAGAAAAATCTTGATGAATTACCTGCATCACAGATAGCAAATAAAAGTTGATTTATGATTTAGTTTAATATTTTGCCAGTTCTTTTTTCTGACCACCAACTAACAATTACAATGTTCATGACCGTCCTATCTCAAATATCTGAATTCAAAACAATTAAACCATCTTTCCTAATACAGCACCATCTGCATCTCTGAGTACTGGCAAAAGATGAAAAACAAAACTCAGAAAGTCAGAGAAAAAAATATTTAACTATTCTTCCCTCCTTCTGGAGTCATGCCACATTTTTCTTTCTAGTTTATTTACTAGAGAACAAGATACAATTATCTGGAGGGATTTTTTTGTCCCCAAAGTCCTATTGGCCAAGAGCACAGTTTAGATATACACATGAATTTTAATAGTATTCCTGATTTTTTGGGGAGGGGGATGTTTCTCTAGACTTTGCTACATTAGAAGTAGAACTATATTTACATTTTTATCTAAATAGATTTTCAGGACACATTAACAATCAAACTAGTTAAATGTGTACATAGTGTGTATGTAGAGTACAGATAATGATAAGAAAATGAGGTGAAGGAGAGAGAGAATATTATTTGGTATCTCTCAAACTTTGTTACCTTTCTGACACCAATTAAATGCCTGACATAACCAATTTAAAGAGAGGACAGTTTGTTTTGGCTCACAGTTAGAGAGGTTCCAGTTTGTGAATGGTTGGCCCATTTTTTTCTGTCCCTGTCCTGAGGCAGCACATCAGGGAGGGAAAACACAACAGAGAAAAACATTCAACTTGTGTCCAGGATGTAAAATAGAAGACAAGGAAGGGGCCAGGTCTCACCAGCCCCTTTGAGAGCACACTTCCAGGTCCAACCTCTTAAAGGTTCCACCAGCTCCCAGGAGCACTATGGGCTGGAGACCTTAAATATATGGGCCTCTGGGAGACACTTATCCAAAACAAAACAGTTTTAGATACTCAATAAACCTCTCTCTCGAAAGCCAGCTCTCAGTGCATGCTTCATCCCTAGGTAGACTGATTCCCAATTGGTTTCATGAGACCTACTATAATTAGTGATGCTGTGAGGCCCCTCTCCTGGATCTCACCCTTTCTTGATCCTCCCAGGTGTGGAAATGCTAGCACTGAGAAGCAAGATAATGATGGAAACCTCAAAGTTATCTAAATAAGCAGTTTTTCTAAAGTACTTTCAGTCTCTGGCTACCACCATACAGGTCTGTACCACAACCACAACACATTTGTATCTCTCCCCACTACCTGTCCAAAACACAACATATTCTGTTTTTTAAAAAAAAAGAAGGGAGTTATTAATTGGTTGCTTTCCTCAGGATCAAGAGAATGCCATGCACAACCACTGGTCTGCTGTCTTTATTCAGTGTACCTGACAGAATCTGTGAAAATAATTGTGGGAGCATTAATCATAGACTAATAGAACACCACTATTTGTGCTTAAAGATGTCATTTTCTCTGTCCACTTCATCCTAGAAAACTAATCATTCATTTTTTATGGTGATATGAGTGGGGGCAAGACCTCCCATGCATAATTTTACTAATTAAATAATTTAGACATAATCAAGGGTAAATTTATTCCACCTAAACTTAGTCTTAATAATCAGACTTAAAGTCACTATATCATAAAGACAGTTAAGAGAGGCCAGGAGATAACAGCCAACTTTTGGATCAGTGAGTCTCAATTCTGGTAGAAAATTAGTATCATCATGGGAGCTTTTAAAAATCTGGATACTAAGAGAGCCAGGTGCAGTGGCACATGCCTGTAATCCCAGCTGCTGGAGAGGTTGAGGCAGGAGTATCACAAGTTCAAAGCCAGCCTCAAAAAGCGAGGTTCTAAGCAACTCAGTGAGACCCTGGGTCTAAAATAAAATACAAAATAGGGCTGGGGACGTGGCCAGTGTGAAGTGCCCCTGAGTTCAATCCCCAGTACAAAAAAAAAAAAAAAAGTCTGGATACTAAGGACCCATCACAGACTACCTAAACTATAAACTCTGGGGGGGCTTTTACCTTACATGATGTGTTCTAAACTCACTGATGAATCTAACAAACACCAGGGTTGAGAATTCCTGGTCTATAGTGACTACATGAACCCCTTAAACCACTAAGTTGAAATTTCAACAGCAGTCTGAGGGATATACACAGAGCCCTATAGCAGCCATGCTAGAAGACAATCAAGTGCAAAACTTAGTTTTATCAGTCAGGATAATCTAGGATATGCTGCAGTAATAAACAACCCTCAAAATATCAGAGGCTCAAAACAACAAATTTGAGAAGTTTAAAATGCATTTCATCTAGGTTTTTCTTTATGTCATTCTTTGGACACCAAACTAATATGTACCCCATGTCCATTCTCACACAGAGACCCAGGCAGGGAAAAAATGAATGTAGAGAATCACATTGCTCACAGAGCTTTCTTCAAGCCCTAACTTGCATTTTTTTTTTTTTTTTTTTTTTTGGAGAAGTAAGTCTCTGTGTGACATTCAGTTCCAAAGGGGCATGGAGATATAATTGCACCATATGATATAATAAGATGCAGCGGCAGAGAGCCAGATATCTTTGGTGGTCAGTACAAATGGTAACCCCAATAATCTACCAGCTTACTTCCAGTGTTCCTAAAGGCCATTAAAACTGAGAAAAGGTAAGCTTTAAGAAGCCCCCTGGAAATGTGTAGTCAGTATTCGTATCAATGGGTTCTGAATCCACATATTGAACCAATTGTAGATCAAAAATATTTGGAAATATATTTGTGTCCATACTGAACATATACAGATTTTTTTCTTGTCATAATTCCCTAAACAATGCAGTGTAACAACTACTCTATATATTTTTAGGTATTATAAATAACCTAAAGATGAGATGAGTTAAAGTATGCAGGAGGATTTGCATTAGATTATAGACAAAGACTCCTTCATTTTATATTAGGGAATTGAGCATACACAGGGTTTTTCTGTCTGCAAGCACTCCTGAACCAATATGCTGCAGAGAGCACAGAACAAATAACCTCACAAGCTGACTTGCAGCCATAGACAATGCATCTTACAAAATCTAAGTTCCAAAACTGGTGCATGAAGCAGAAATTATGTATAGCACAAAGCAACTTTGGAAAGTGAATTTAAAAGCTATCATGCTAACATAATGCTCACATACTAGATCTCAGTAATTCTAACACAGCTAGCTTTTCCTGAATGTTCAGAACAGATTTCTATTTCTTTAGTTGAGCAGCACATGAAATATTTGATTTCTATTTCTGGGGCCACATTAAACAGGACCACATTTTGTTTTAACAATCAACTGTGATTCTCTCTCAAAGAATCTCATTGAGAAAGGCAAAATTATAAAGACCAATGAGGGGAAAATACAATCAAATCCCCCTATCACAAGTTTAATCCAGGAGGTATGATCATTAAAAGGAAAGCTGAATAGAACTGTATAAATTGCTTGTATTGGTATTCTCTGTAAACTTTTTGTCATTAACACTGTATTGTTGAGGTTGTGTAAGCTAAAACCATACATAATACAATTCTACTGCATTTATTTAATACATGAGAGGAGATGTTCCCTACTCTTTTCCACCTATCCAAATTATATTCAATCAATACTACAGTCCTATGGCAAGAGGTCTCTGTGCAAAATTGAATTATGTAAATGACAAACTGCAATAAGGTCGTATAATATTCAAAATAGCAGAAATAACATGAACTGCCCAATCTTTTTTTTTTTTTTTTTAGGAAAATCGATTAATTTCTAAACTAAGAGAGTCAATGAATTTCAAGTTACATCTATATTATCACCACCTGGTAACACAACACCAAGGTTTTGCAGGAGTACTCTTTAATTCTGTATGCTTTCCTCCATCTACAGCATCTCTCTCATATAAAATGTGACCCACATGTTCTCTGTATCTTAGAATTGTAGTAAAGATGAGATGAAGAAAATAGCAGTAAATCTCTTAGAACTCTGTATAACACAGTGTTTATTTCATTTTATCTAGGATTCAATTGCAATCTGATTTTATATTTATAAAACTTCAAATATACATATGTGTATATACATTTATATAGGAGAGAAAGAAACCAAAATATCTGCAGATTGCATAATTTCTGGTCAGAGTGACCGGCTATCATGGAGCCCTGGGTTTAAGGGGTCTACCCTCCAATGAATCATATACATAACAGAGAAACTTAAAAGGTGACTCAACCCCTGACTGTCATATGACAATTTGTTGTTGTTGTTGTTATTAAAAAGGCAGCATTGTTTATGGAAGCATTCTAACAAATTCAGAAAATGATCTAAAATACAATCCCTTTGCCTGTCTACTTCAGGGTTTTATAAAAAGGAGGAAGGAATAATAAATATCAAAGAGATTACACACGGTAGGAAGAAAAATCATCTTCATAATTCTTCAGCTACCTCATTTAAATATCTCTATCTGCCCATTATTTCTAATGCCATCTATCACCTTCCTTTCTGACTTTAAATGTGGTAATAGCTGAAAAAGCAACAATGAATAAAGGGACAAAGCTTCAAATACTTTTCCTGGTAGAAGAAAAAAAAAAGACTCTCTCAGCTGCCTACATTAGGATTAAATCAAAAAGAACGGACGTATTAATTTTACAGATCCTGTTTATCATACAGCAGGAAGGACTTCCTGACTAGGATACTAGTTCCATGAGCTAAGAAGTACTGTCCTTACATACAAATATAAAAGCCATGTGACACCACAGGGTGGCCCTGGTGGTAGTGGAGACTGCTAAATAATCACAATTCTTTTGCCTAGAGATTCCTCGTGATAGATGGTGCAAAGTCACAAGATGGATGGCATGGTTAGACAGTGTAAGCTGTGCCTGTGAAATAAAGAGCAAGGAAGGAAGTCTTTGGAAGTGAAACATGTATAATGCCTACAGCAGCTCTAACAGAAGAACAATGTGCACACCAGGGTTCACAGAAAAGAAAGATCACCACAACTCGTCAGAGAGAAAAGAAGGGAGGAGGAGAAAAGCTTGGGGAATGGCTCCCAGTTGGAAAGAGCCACCCATCTTCATGGTAAAAGGGAAGATCCAACCTAGCAGGAATATGATAAAATCATGAAGCACAAGCTGTAAAGGCCAGTATGCCAGATGAAAGTAAATGGAACTATTTATTGCAGTAATGGGGAAAAAAATTTAATTGAAGTACCACGATAACATGCTAGCATTTGGGGGGTAAAGATAAACCCATTATTTGCCATTCAAGTGCCTGGAAAAGGATATGACCAAAGAGCAGAGAACAACTAAGGGGCTGTTGTTAGGGTAGTAGTGAAAGGTACCCAAAGGTAATTTGAAGAAATTCTCCACATAACATGGTGATTAATTGGACTTGAAAAATGAATGAGGAAACTGAGCCAAAGCCAGCTACAGGAAGACAGGTCCAGGTAACCAAATGATGTAGTCATTTTTTAATTGAAATCTGTGTGAAAGGAAGATATTTAGGAACGAGGCCATGGAATCCTGTTTTGCATGGCCAGGTGGGCTGCTGGCCAATAGGAATCACACAAACAGCAAAGGAGTTGTGTAAGATTTCCTCCCGGCACCATTTTCACATTGCACAGATGCATCTTCATTTCTCTAGCAGTGTAGATTGTATTATTTAACTTAATTTTCTAGTAATTAGAATCTACATGAGAACAAATATTCTATGTTGGCAGTCACCTGTGTGATGCTACACCAACTCAGATTGGTTTATTCATCAAATTACTCTTTGACAGACATGGACACACGGGGGCATCACCAGTTGGATTCTCATCGTACTCTTCCCTTCAAAAGCTCTGTCAAGGCCTTGCAGCCTCCAACACAAACTTCCTAGTGATTCACTGTGGTACAAAAATGCAAAGTATGTCTCAGTACAAATTAAGATCTCTGCTTCAACAAAAACAGAATATCATCATGTTTGACTCCAAACTAAAGGAAGTGAACATCTTTCCCCATATACTATGTTCTAGAAGTGTCTGAACAAATGCCAAATGCATATATGTATGTGTGTGTGTGTGTATATATATATATATATATATATATATATATATATATATATATGTGTGTGTGTGTGTGTGTGTGTGTGTGTTATGTACACACACACACATATATGTATATATTAAAAAATAAATAAAATATATATTTGGGGAACAAAAGGAAGGGTTTAATGGAAGGGTTCAATATTAAGATTTTAGAGTTTCAAAGAAGTAAAATACCTGTTTGTCCTTCTCCATTGCAGGATAAACTTAGTTTGTCAGCTACTTCATCTGTGAGTTTTGTATCTTTTCTCTTTCTTCTTTCTTTCTTAGCATTTGTGGCTGCTCAATGATCCAGGCTTATTTTCCACTCAACTCCAACTTCCCTGAAAATTTTACATTCAGATTCTATAGAAAGGATGGGCACTTCATTCACTCTAAGCACTCTCCAGGTTGAGCTGCAGACCACTTGTGTCAGCACCCACTTCAGCAAGAGTCAAGATGCAGATTCCAAAGTATAGCTCAAGTTAGCTTGGGCTGCATCTCATACTCTTTTATGGACTTTTTTTTTTACCTCTTGAAGTATTTTTATTTTCCCTTTATCTTATTCTACCTGTATAAAATTGTAACAGAAGTAGAACATGGCTTGATGCATACCCAACCTATATGGGATATACTTACCAAATGCCATATGCTTAACTAGGGCAGGTATTTCATGTATTCAATTACAAATTCAAGCAACTGCTCTACTCAACTGTTTATTCAACAGTTCAATTCAAGATCTCTTCAACTGCAAAGGAGGACAGTTTTTTTCTGCACAGAAAAATATCCATCATATGCCCAAGAATCAGATTTCTTTTGTTATGAGAAAGTGAAGATGATTTTTTGGCCAAATTAGGCAACTATATCAAACTGGTGAGTGAAGATAGGTAACAGTTAATACTAACTCATGCATTGAGGAAAAATCAACAAATATTTTGTTGAATATCAACTTTACACAAGGCACATTCCCTCTGCAGTATACATGTGGGTCAAGCATCTTGCAATTAATTTGGGAAGTTAATGCCAATGAATGAACAATCAAATGTGATCTCAATCTAAAACAGCAGGTTTGACACAAGACCATGTAATATATGCTCGCCATATGGGGCAATTCGAGTTCTGAAAAGACATATACCAATTCATTCTGAGACATGAGCAAAGATATCACAAAGATGATGAGAGGTGAGCTGGGATTATTGGATCTGCATAGGTAGAACAAGATAGGGACACGAATACCAAGTAAGAGGTATACAAAGCAAACTATATGATAAAAAGGCAGAGACGCCAAAGCAAAAACCATGGAGTAGAGAACTTATGTAAATCAGAGTGGCTACAGTAGGAATTCTAATCAGAGGAAAAGCAGGAGAAAGTCTCACAAGTAAGAAAAGAGTCAGTAGATTAGTGGTTGCCTACCTATGAGTGCAGGGGAGAATGGAGAATGATGGGTATGCTAATTGCTTTGAAATGACCACTATCTAATATACATATAAATCCCAACGTAACTGAGTCTTGCATCTTTTCTCCATAAACACAAATATCATGTGTCACTCTAAAATTAAAAA
The DNA here is from genome assembly GCF_047511675.1 of Marmota flaviventris. Taxonomy (NCBI): domain Eukaryota; kingdom Metazoa; phylum Chordata; class Mammalia; order Rodentia; family Sciuridae; genus Marmota; species Marmota flaviventris. The sequence goes on from NC_092508.1 coordinate 92,210,059, forward strand.
CAATGATATTTCTTCTGGGGATGATGGAATTTTTTTTTCTTTTTTTTTTTATTAGTTGTTCAAAACATTACAAAGTTCTTGACATATTTCATACATTTGATTCAAGCGGATTATGAACTCCCATTTTTACCCTATATACATATTGCAGATTCACATCGGTTACACATCCACTTTTTTACCTACTGCCATACTAGTGTATGTTGTATTCTGCTGCCTTTCCTATCCTCTACTATCCCCCCTCCCCTCCCCTCCCATCTTTTCTCCCTACCCCATCTACTATAATTCATTTCTCTCTCTTGTTTTTTTATCCCCTTTCCCCTCACTTCCTCTTATATGTAATTTTGTATAACAATGAGGGTCTCCTTCCTTTACCATGCAATTGATGGAAATTTTTAAATTAGAAAAGCAGCTTCACAACTTTGAGAATCTTCTAGAAAGCAGTGAAATGAACATTTTCAGTAGGTAAATGTGCTATATAAATCCCATATCCATAAAGCTGTTTAAAAAATGTGAGAGCAAAAGGCCTTGACTAGTCACTGTCACTAGAGTTTTCAAAATTATCTTTGGTATAAATATCCTAAAATCTTAAAAATATCCCTGCAACTGCCCCCCAAACACTTGGGCATCATTGTCTCTTGCTCTTTCCCCTGGCAGTCCTCACAGCACCCACTTCCACATCTTAGCAACCCTCCAAAGCACCACAGACTTAGTTAGCAGGCCTCAAGGCTTTGGAAAGAATAAATGAAACTAGTCACATCTGATATTGTATATTGGACAAATGATTTTGTGGTCACAATACCTCTGAATCCAATATGCTATTTCTTATAGCCAGTGGAATTTTTTCAAGTCAAAAATATTTACTCTTACACCTATCCTTCCTGTTGATATGCAAATGTCCTAAAAATGTCAAAGATTGCTGGTTCTTAGGATATATTCTATATATTCCATCCAGTTTTATCCCCAACATTGTTGAGAATAAAAATGATGCAATATTAATCTACTCCATCCTTAGCATGTACTAAGTATTTCCTACAGGTTCTCTTCAAAATTCCATGTTTGAAAGGTAATAAAACCCATCACATAGAGAAAAAGACTGAGGCTCAGAAATGTGTAGTGATTTTCTCCACTACTAGTAAGTGATAAAATCAATGTTCTGACAGGTCTAGCTGACTCCAAAGCCAACCAAGAAAGGTTCAAAGGGGAAAGAAAATAAAGCTGTATGTAAGTACAAATATTAACTGAAGTTAGAGCATAGAAAAGAAGATAGTTTTACATCTGGATCATTTCATTCAAGTCTTTGGATGTTTTTAAGAATGAATATCGACCTCTAATTGTCTTTCAATCCATAAGCCTTTTCTCATGATCACGTTCTCATAAATACTGCAGTTTTAACCCAGAGGAATGTCAACATCCTTTATAGTCACCTGAATTTCAAAGTTTCCTGAATGCTTTAGATATACTAAATTATAAATTAGTATTAGTCTATTAACTGGTATTTTGATGTGATTTAAGAAATAAAATTCTAAATGTAACTGATTCAGCATTTTTATAGAATTGGTAGAAACTCTGCCATAGGTTAAAATGATTATTTTAAGTCTAACTCCCGAAAAGATGAATTATGTGTTAAAAATTCTGAAACAACTTAGGTATGCCTAATTTCTTTTTGCTACACTACAGTTATCTTCTAAAGTTAATGCTGACAAATAATCTCTTATTTAAAATTCATTTTCCCTAGTGCACATGTAAATGTTGTCTGTCTTCCTCTCCAGAAGATCCTGGGTATCCGACATCTTTCCAGACAAATAAAAATTCTGTGGGTCTACAAATTCATTTGGCAATAATTTGTTTATGCAATGATAAAGCAGTGAAGTTATCCATGTTTAAGTGTAAAACAATGGAAGACATAAATTTATTTTTACTGGAAATGAGAGAGTGTTCCACTGTTCTGCACAATCCATTAACTGCTATACCTAAACAAAGTCTTTATAATGTTATGTTTCTCATTTCATGAATTTTTATAGCTAATGTGTTTTCAGCCAAGAATAATGTGGTGATTAGAAGAGAGTTCAATAAGAATATGTGGCAACGCAATAAGTATAGAAGTTAATGAATTTCTCCGTGACTAGAAAACAATTATTGATCACCAATTTTTGGAAAGCTTTAAATCAATTTTCATGTCATTTACTACAAAAAGTTCTGAAACAAAATTCTACAGGAGTTAGATAAAAGATTTTGAAACTAATAAGATATTGATTTTTCTAACTTTGTATGCTAATTTGTGAATTTAATAGCCCCTAATTTAATTAGACTAATACCTTTTGTGTGAACAGAGCTTATAGAAAAAGATTGCCTGACAAACTGCCTGAATTCTGAATTGCTTTATCTCCTAAAAGGGGAAGTTAATACACTTCTGGCTTGGGAATGTCAGTTAATAGCACAACTTAAATAGCTATGGATTTGGAGGATCATGTGGTTTCGCTTGGTCCTTAGTTATTTGTCCCTTTAAGTGAGTAGAAGAGATAAACTGGTTAAATTTTTCAGTTAGGTTTACTGTCAATTAGGTTAATACAATTTAGCATTAGAATATGAAAAAAGTAAGTAGAGACTGGATTTCTGTGACAATTCTGGAGGATGGGGGACACGGAGCAGAGAAAGGAGGAAGAGGAGAGAAAGAGATCGGTTGTGGAAAAAAAGAGTGATTTAACAAAAATGCAACAACAACAAAAAGCCCCCCTGCTGGAGTCTCTCCACCAACCAAGAATATTCTATGCTAGCTGCTAGACAGTAATCACAACAGACTAGAGCTTATCTTTTATTTCTAAATCCAACCTACTTAAGCATATATTAAAGAACAATTAAATAGCCAACTGATGAACAGGAGAGAGAATGGATAATCTAGAAAAGGGGAAATTATTTCATGAAAAAAGCCTGATATTAGGACATTCCCTGACAGATTTACAAATACTGTCCTTCTTTTCTTTAACCACTCTCAATGCTACTACCCGTAATGCTTTACACCTGAGTTGGGCCTATTGCCCGTTACCTTCCAAGCTTCTCTAGGACATTACCACCCCCTGGTGGCCAGGAGGGGGACCTCTTGAGCTTCTTGCATCCTATCACCTTATTTCCCTACCTCACTCTACAAATTCAGTTATTTTCACTGTTTCAATACCATCCTCTGGCATAAATAATTCCATCGCAAGAGTCAATTTTCAGATTCATTTGTATAACTAACTGTCCATTTTGTTCAGACTTCTTTATCTCTTCCAATTTTTGGTAAATTTCCTTAAGAAAATTATCTCTTTTTTCTTTTTCCCATCCCTTAGGTACAGTGAGCTGAAAATGACCACTGGGTTTAGAGGTAAAGTTCAAGTAATTCCTCACAAGTAAGTACATTATTTCCAGTGATAGAACTTTAGAAAATTATGCCAAAGAGGTTTAAAATGGGATCTAACTGCACAGGATCCTCAATTTATGACAGGGTTATGTCCTGATACACTCTTTGTAAGTTGAAAATATTATCAGTTGAAAATGTATTTAACACACTTCACTTCCAAAACACCACAGCTTAGCAACACGGAATACTGTAGAGGGCCAGGCACTTACCCTCCTAATCGTCCAGCTCAGAGCATCGCACAAGAGGATCTAACTACATATTATGGTCAGTCCGAGAGCAGACCAAAATTCTAAACTTGAGGTATGGTTTCTCCTGAATGCATATAACTTTCACATCCTCTGAAAGTCAAAAAGTTGTTTAAGTTGTGGAACCTTGTCAAGTGGAGACTGCCTGCATATCAAGATAAAGGAAAGCTACAAAAGCAATTAAAAAAATAGCAGAACCGGTATTATCTATATTAAGTATAATTTTTTAAATGCTAGATCTAGTAAATCTACATTATATGTAATTGAAAATATATCTGACCTATTACTGTCTATATTGAATTACTTTAAAAGGACCTAAAATGTCATTTAAAATCTCTACAACTATTTTCCTCCTATCAAAACCTTTGAAACAAATGTGCCTATATACTAAAGATGTTATTAATTACAAGCTAGTTCTGGTTTAATTTTTACAAATTTTCAGCTTGGGAAACAATGTTGTCTACTTCTTTCTTCCCTAAAACAGACTATTTGGGGGATTATATACATTTTTATTGGCAGTGTTTGACTAAAGACTTTTAGTGATATTTATTTCTATAAGGAAAAGCTTTCCATATTTCATACAACGGAGAATCATCTGGACATGAAAAACAAAGAGTCCTTTTCCTAGAGCACAGAACAGAACTACAGTGATACATTTGCCAAGAATCTACCCTCCCAGCATGAGAGAAGCACCAGAAAAGTGCAATTAATATAATTAGCATTAGCTCAAACAAGAAAGGGTACTCTCTACCACTGTGAGTACAGGAAATTTCATAAAGAGAAAAGAATGCTGATTTGGAGCCAAATTTAGATTTCAATTCTTAACCTACCTTATAAGTAGATATTTAACCTTAACCAAATTGGTAAGTTCTTCCAGCATTGATTTTCTAACCTGTAAAATATGACTAGTAAAACTTACTCTAGGACTGCACTAATACACACAAGTTTGCATGCATGTATTTCCAATTCCTGATCTAATCACTGCAAGTTTCTGCATTCTGGCTTCATTCTCTCGGACTTGGTGCTCCATGCAAGTGTAACAATAGTAACAGACAGATCTGGTCTTATATCTTTATGACCTCATGACTGCAAGAAAAGCAGGACTTTTCCTAACCAGATAATCAGAGGAAAATATAATAATTGGGAAAGCACTCTTGTTGGCCCACCCAGAGTTAAATATTCATTGCAAAACAAATTACTTTTCCCTAGAGAAGGTAGTACTGTCTCGAACTACCTTCATCTGTGATTGAAGGGACACAGGTCTTAGCTGATGGAGGCTGGGCAGGCTTCTGAGCAGACACAAATACCAGCCTGTGCAGAACCATGTCTGCATCTTGAATTCCTCACTCTGTACAATCAATAAACTCTTACATATCTTTAAAGTCACAAATCATTATTCATTTCTGAAAGTAAATCCATCAGCCTGGATGACTGCAGACATATTCTGGCTGGATACCACTTTCAGACTCAACTTCCCACCACCATCTGTCACATTACTTGCAGATTCAAGAACTAACATGGATTTTTTGTGACCTATCATAAGAGATCAAACCTCTGCCACTCAGCCTTAAAGCTCCTTCAATGTCTGGCCCACCCGTATCCAGCCCACTTTATCTGCTACTATTGCTTAAGTTAAACCATTCTTCTGGGATACTTAATATTCCCTGACCATGTTACTCATTCTCCATCAGTCTCCTGATTATGTTAATCTTATTATTCAAAATGCTCTAATCTCTCCACTCCAAATCCAATAACTCAATACAACCAAATGCTCGAATTCTGTTCTATTTTTGGATGCAACTCATGCTATTTTTTTCCTTCTTTGAACTCTTATAGCATCCAGGTGCAATCAATTTTGTAATAATTTATTGTTTCCTATTGGTTCTACCATTTCTCAGGTTATAAGTGCTTAAGAATACAGACATGCCTCAGGGATCTCATTGTCATGGTTGGATATAATGCCCACTCAACTACAAACACTCAATTTTCATGCCCCCACATTTAACTCCAGTTCTACTACTGAATAAAGGTCATTTTCATATGCTCATGTGACTTAGGGGTGCTTAGAAACTGGAAATCTGCACATGTTTACGAGAACTTCAGTGCATGCGCTATTCCCCAGGGAGACCTGATACTCTAGTTCACAAACAGGTCAGTAGTCTGCAATGTTGGCAGTTACAGACACCAGCAACTGTCTCCTAAAGACATCAGAAAAATTTCATCTCCTGAATCTTAAGTAGCTAATTCAGCATTCCATCAAGCTAATAAGAAAATACACCATTCCTTCATACCTTACCAGACCTGATGTCAGTGGTTGTTATTGTGATAAAATGATGAAAACTTTCCAACAGAGTGGATTCTTAAAGTGTCATTTCATATTTTTAAAATTTATGAATTCACAGTACCAAAACCCTACTGATCACATGCAAAAACATGACATTTGGAAACAATTACATTAGACCTCTGACTTCATACAAAAACAAGATGCACATCCATTAGTACTATTTATGTAGAAAGCCACAGAAATGGGAAGTCACAGTTGGCACAGGAACAGAAAAGGGAACAATGGCTGATTTAGAGTGATAAGTGTTTCAAAACTAAATTGAATAAACTAAAGCAACCATCTGCTTTACAAACTTAAATGATTAATTTTTAGTAAATCTTCTGATGGGGCAGTATTTTTGGCAGAGCATTAATTCGTAAGAAACAGAACAAACAACGGGCAATCCTGCACATTTCATAAAGGATAACTACATTTCCCAGTTATCCATCTGGGTCCTTTTCATTTCAGTGGTTTAATTAAAACTCAATGGTATTATCAATCTGTTACATTTTTCATGTTGATGGTTATTACATTTACAGTACAGCAGGAGTACAAATTAAAGTGAGAAGATGATAAATCTCATCTCCAAATTTCATTTCTGTTTCTCTAGTAACTAATACTCTGGTAATATTTTTTAGCTCACTCATGTTTATAGAACAATCTTCATGATTTTTTATGATTAAAAAAGGGTAAAAAGAAGAATGTGAATAATCAAGTTTTTCCTTTTACATGTGCTAGATTTTATGACTCTTCTATCAACCCACTGTGTACACATATTTAAATCGGGCTTCTCAAAACTCTACCATAAACTTGTTTTTATAACTTCTTTCTTAAAAGGTTTACTGTGGTTTTATTCTGCATGAATTTTTTTAACGTCAGACTTTTTGAAATCAAAATAAGAAACATACCATTCAATTTTAGGTATTTAAACTTGTATATAAAATTGGCTGGGGCTGTAGCTCAGTGGTGGAGCGCTTGTCTCACACATGTGAGGCACTGGGTTCGATCCTCAGCACCACATAAAAATAAATAAATGAATACACTGTGTCCATCTACAACTAAAAAAAATAATTAATTAATATGTAAAATTGGCTATTGACTGTATAAGTCATTAGCCAAAGAAACAATCACTTTTTCATATCAAGAATGCCTCTTTAAACCTAGACCATTAAATGTATATCCTTTGGGGCATATCAGAGATACAGACACATAATCTTGTTAACATGATTACAAACTAGATGGTGACAATGTCAAACACAAGGTACAGTGGGTTACACTAAAATCTCCTACCCAAATGCTTTCAGAATATTAAAGTATATACAAAAATATCAGTTCTATGCTGACTTTCTTAGGTAAAAACATATGCAAAACATCTGCCCTCTCCCCCGTAGGGACACTAGGATAACAATGGATAAGACCCAATGTGCCTTAACAAATAATCTAAAGGGCTTTAAGATGGTGATCATATTAAGAAGCAAAAAAAAAAAAAAGTGAAATAACTAGTGTCAAAAAATAAGCTGGAAAATCTTCTCTTGACCTCCTTGCACTCCTAAGCTCTGGTTGCCCTGTGTCCGCCATCAGTCATTCCTCCCTATCTACAGTCTACTTATTGCACCAAAGTTAACTCCATTCCCCAGAGACAAAAACAAGCTCAGAAGGCAACACTCATTTCTCAGGAATACTAACTACATGTCCTGCAGCAGCTTAACAAACTTAAACCTTATGCTAGGTACATAGGTGACCTTATCTGTTCAACACGGAATAAGAATTCCATCACCAAAGCCAGTTATTTAATAAGGATCCCACAACATTATTTAAATGTCAAAATATATGTGTGGTTTAATGGGGCTGAGGAAACAGAAGAAAATCCTTGTTACAGAAAATCCTTGTTGCAGAAGTAAACTAGCTTGCAACTCAAATCATTTCCTAGGCTGCTTAACAGTGAAAAGACAACTTTTCCTGAAAGTCACCATGCCTGGGCACCTGACTGAGTTAAGCTTACTCTAAGGAAGTGTACAGATGTGAGGTGGGGGTCAGGAAAAAGTCCACCCAGCGGGTGACTGTTAGATGCTCTTAACAGACTAAAACAAATTAATTATGAGGAGATATGAGGAGAGAGATAAGGAGGGAAAGAAGGGTTAAAGGAGAGAGGGAGGAAGAAGAGGGAGGAGCAAAAACAAAGAGCAGGGAAGAGAATACATTTTCCTAGAAGGACAAGAAGTTCCATATTGCTCAAAATTGTATGTGAATTCAGACTTCAGCTGAAGCAAAAGATAAATCCTAAAGCATCTTCTCAGCATAAAAGGAAATATACAGTTTATCCTAAAACAAGTAAAAAATTATCAAAGGATTTTAAGCAAAGAAGTGTTAGAAATAAGTTTCTGTTAATAAAAGGAATGAACCAATTCATAATTTGTAGACAAGAACATTTGAGGACAATAGAAGAGCAACACATTTGAGAAACAAGGAGAAATTATAGGAATATTTATGATACAGACAAGGGAAAGGTGTTTAGAGTACTGGGCTGGGGATGTGTCTATTACTAGCTTGGCCAAGAAGATCTCACAGCAATTCACAGAAATAGCAAGCAAAGTAGACAGAAGAGGTTCTCAATGCTGCTGATGAGCACAGGTTTGGACAAGTGAGTTTGAAACTACTGCTCAGGATCTGAGAAGATCTACAGACCAGAAGCACATCTTGATTTCAGAATTTGGAAGTGTGTGTTATGTCTGTGTTTCTCCCATGTATATGTTATGTATCCCAAATAAAGATTAAAAATATAGATATAAGAGAAAATGAAGGGGTGAGGGGGAGGGAGAGAATGGGAGGTTAGATATGATCAAATATTTTATGTGCATGTAGGAATATGTCACAATGAAATTATTCTGTATGACATGTATTAATGTTTTTTTTTAAAATGAGTGGCCAGAGATGGAGGAAGAGAATCAGAACAGTTTTTAAGAGAGGGAAAAATTCCCAGGAAAAAATATACTCCAATAATGTCAACTGTATCAGAGATATCAAAAGAGATCAAGAACAAAGTATAAGTTTATAATCTTCACAATTCCCATCCTATAAGGGAGATATTACCACTATTATTGTTACTATTATCCTTATCTTAAAGACGAAAATAAAAGTGTGAAAGGTATATATTCATTTGTCCAACATGACATGACAGTATTCAGGGTACCACATCCTCAGTTTGATCTTTCTATCATAGCCTTTATACAGTTTGACTGTAGAAAATACCATTGGGACATTAGAGGTAAATTAAGATTGAAAATGAAAGTATTGTTTACAGACAAGAGAGAGAGAGGGAGAGGAGATCTTATATGATCTTACTGTAGAAAGCCCTAAGGACCACATAAACACAAACACACACCTTGTCATGGTGAACATTTCAGCAAATTTGCAGAGTGCAAAGTTAACATGCAAACAATTGCATCTATATACAGTAATAATGACCAATTAGCAAAACATTTAAAAAAAATTTACCTCAGAATCAAAAGTAATCACTTAGAAAAAAAAACTTTGCAAAGGAGATTTTAAAGAACCATATGCTGAAATCTACAAAATACTACAAAAGAGAGCAAGAAAAGACACATCGACGGAAAGGCATATACTACAAGACACATGTTATATTATTAAAATACTACCCAAAGTGATGTATGCATTCAATGAAATCCCTATAAAAAATCTAATAGCTTTTTTGTATAGAAATGGAAAAATCCTAAAATCCAATGGAATCTCATGGGATCCCAAATAGCCAAAACACTTCTGAAAAAGAAGAAATTGGCTCTCATATATCGCAATTTCAAAACATAATATAAACGAATAGTAATTAAAATGCTGTGGCACTGGAATAAAAACAGATATATCACCCAGTAAAACAGAATCAAGGGTCAAGGCATAAACCCACACATATCTGGCCAAATGACTTTTGACAAAATTGTAAAGACTACACAGTAGACAGAGAACAGTTTCTTTAACAAGTGGTATTGGAAAACCTGGATATACATATGCAAAAGAAAAAAAAATGAAGTTGGAGCCTTAACTTAAACCATATACAAAAAAAATTAAATCAAAATGGATTAAAGACCTAAATATAAGACCTAAAACTGTAAAACTTCCAGAAGAAAACCCATGAAAGCTTCACGATATTTGGTTTGGAATTGATTTCTTGGATATGACTCCAAAAGCAGATAAGAAAAAGGAAAAATAAATAAATGAAACTACCAAACTTATATAAACATTCAAAAGAGTGAAAAGACAGCCTATTTATGACAGGAAGTCCATGCAAATTATACTTTTGATAAGGGTTTAATATCCAGAACACATAAGGAACTTGTACAACTCAATGACAATACAAAAAAGTGTAAAACCTGATTAAAAATGGGTAAACAATTGACCATTCTCCAAAGACGACGTATAAATGGCCAGCAAACACATGAGAGATGCTCCACATCACTAACTGTAAGATAAATACCATCCAAAATAACCGAGATGGCACCATAAGCCATCAGGAGTGTCACTATCAAAAGAACAGAAATAACAAGTGTTAGTGAGGAAGGAAAAAAACTGGAACCTCCATGTACTGTTTGCAAGCATATAAATTGGAGCCAGAATGATAGGAATATTACAGAGTTTCCTTAAAATATTCAAAATATTCAAAATTAAACAGGAATCATAAAATTTATGTCACATCCATATTCATCATGACATTACTCAATATAGCCAAGAGGGGGATAGTTCAAACGTCTGTCAACAGATAAATGGATAAAGAAAATGCGGGGCCTGTATGTATGACTGAATTTGTGAAGCCTTTTAAAAAAGGGGGAGGATCCCCTCACAGGATACAATCTGAATAAACCACTAGGATATTACACCAAGGAAAACCCAGTCATACAAGGCAAGTACTGTATGATTCTATTCACATGGAATATCTAAAGTAGGGCTGGAATTGTGGCTCAGTGGTAGTGTGCTCACCTAGCACATGTGAGGACCTGAGTTTGATCCTCAGCACCACATAAAAATAAGTAATTAAAACAAAGGTGTTGTGTCCAACTACAACTAAAAAATAAATACTTTTTTTTTTTAAAAAAAATAAATATCTAAAGTGGTCAAAGTTACACATTTAAAGGAGAGAGGTGGTTACCAAGATCTGAGGGGTAGAGAGGAGGGGAATTAACGTTTAATGGGTACATAGTTTCAGTTTTGCAAAATGAAAAAGTTCTAGTGGTCTTTTGCAAGATAATTTGAATATACTTAACACTACTGAACTGTACACTTAAAATGGATAAGATGGCAAATTTAATATTATGTATTTTGCCACAATTTTTAAAAAGATACTGAAAAAAACATAGTTGGTTACCCATGTGCACCTCAGATACATGAATATGCAGAGGGATGCCACTTCCCCAAGTGCAATTTCTCTCTTTCACAAAGTGTTACAGAGCATCATTCATCTCTGATATATGAAGAAGAAGGTTAAAAGTGGCTGTGCTATTTTAATTAAAAAAGCAGGTTATAGTGAGCTTGACTAACAAAGATTAGTCACAAAAAAGGGTTTTTTTTAAACATTTTATTGGGTTTATTTTAGAGAAATATATAATTCTGTCAAAGTTACCTACTATAGCCAACAAGGGTTCATTAATCAAGTACAACAAACAGAATGTGTATCTCATATTTATATTTGAAGCACACTGGAGGAACTGAAAATAGAAACACATAGAGATAAAGAAACTTATTGCATTTTTAGATACAATTTCTGACTGACAGATTAAAAAAGATTGTCAACTGCAAATTACATCATGGTCAGCTAAGTTGATGCTCTCTCCCAAATAATGTGGCTTTGTTAAACACACTTTCCTTCCTCTTTCTACCACCTTTAGAAGATGGAAATGGCAAGATTTCCAGACAAGAGAAATTGATTACTGATGGGTAAGCACAGCATCTTCTCAGTAGAATCAGGTGGGAAAATATGGGGCAGATATCATAATACTATAATTACATAGTATCGTGTAATACTATGTGGTACGAATCCCCTCTGGTCAGAGAATATGACTGTATGTTTAATAGGTACAGAGTTTCAGTTTTGCAAAATGAAAAAGTTCTAGTGGTCTGTTGCAAGATAATTTGAATATACTTAACACTACTGACCATCCCTACTGAGTTCCCCTAGTGGGCCAGGCAACCAAGTGGGAATTAAGTGAAAGTCAATGCTGGGAACATTGACCTTGGACTTGGTTTCTCATGTCCAACAGAGATGATGGCAGGTACCAGGGAACCAAGAGGCTGTGGGTGAAGAGGAAATAGGAGCTCTGCAAAGAACATGAGGACCGTTTATTCCTTTGCTAATGTGTAGAAAATCTTACCTGACATTAGGTAGTAAAAACTAAGGAGAAATGAATACGAGAAAGCACAAAAGCAATCCCAGGCTGTACCTTCCATAACATATCTTTGCAGCTTGGAAAGTTGATAAGGAAACTTGATGCCTCTGGGCCAGGTGATAACCAGTCAGAAAGATAAGAGACATGTGAATTTGCACAATCTAAGGTCAGAGTACAATTTGACCCAATTGTTCTATTGGCTGTAATAAAATCTATAGAATTCTGTTTTGCAAATAATTGTTTGCAAAAACTGAACTTTATGAATTCCACCATCCAGTGCTTTTTCCATAAACATGCTAATTAATTCTAATTAAAGAAAATGTTCAGAACCTATTTTTTTTTCAAAAATCAAGAAAATGCTAAATTGAAATTTCTATCCAGTCCTTAAGGCAGTATTCAATAGCAACACCTGGAACAAAAGCCAAACATTCCACCTCCTTCATAAACTATTTTCCACCCTCCTTAGCATAGCATATCTTTCTTGGCCTATGACCAGCCAGGCTCATAAGAGAAACAAAACCCAGTATCTACAGAAGCAGGCTTGCACATAAGCAAAATAAGAAGCCTGCCTACATGTGTTCCTTGTGGGTCTCTTAGAGGTAAAAGTGCCCTGAACTTCCATTTGGGCAAGCCCACTGCCCCAATCATAGAGTTAGCCCTTTCAGTTTAGTTGTTACACAATTTTTTGCAATGTTTTTCTTACTTCATGAAATCTTACTAGTATTCTTTAAGGCACAAACACAGACAGGTAGGCTGCAGTGAAGAAATCTTATTTTTATAAGAGTTAAGAATTAATTAAGATACTTTCAGGTACTTTCTTCAGTGATGCTTTCTACCTTTATTCTGGGACTCCAGGTAATATTAAGCTCTATAGCTACCACAAATGCAAAAAATCCCCATTAGAATCCTTTTAATAATGCAATAACAAAGGGAACACTACTCGTAATGCCACTCATACGGCCACTGGGTTCCTTCACCCTCCTACAAACATCTCCCCTCAACAGTTTCCAGTGGTATTCCTTCTATTTTCCATTATTTATAATATGGAAGTTTCAATTTACCGTGATCATGTACATGCCCATGTCTAAGGGCCATGTCTTCTTTCTTTAGAGGATTCTTTTAAAATGCTCATATGTAAAATTTTTAAATATATATAAGCACATGAACTTTTTCCCCATTTCTCCTACACAGATTTCTCTTAACAAATTCGATTGTATTTTCTCTTCTACCTAATTAAATGTTTCAGGAAGGGTCTTTTTATAGGAATGTCCTGACACCAATCTGACCTCAATATCAACCAAGATGTTGCACATTTAACATAAATCTGTTGGACAGTAACAGTTCCTATAAACAGTCATTTCCATAATTTGGTGTGGGTCATCAGTCCAAAGCAAGCTCTTCTCCTACAAAAACAGACTCCTGCAGGTGAGAAGTGTGGAGAAGAAAGGGCAGGAAATGCTACCAGAGAAATTAGCTGCTTGAGAATTGCCTGAGGCTAGTTCTAATTACCAGGAAATCATCAAGAATGTATCTTGGCAGGAGAAAGAAAGGTACTCCATGGTATTACTTTATAGGCAACTACTACTTTTGTGTGTGTTTTATTCCAGTGCCATCTCAAGAGCTTTAGGAGAGTAAAAAGGACTAAAGCTATTGAATTGCCAATTATTTACTACTGCTGTCCTAAACTGCATGCATTTTTAAGGAATTCATCATTGTGAAACTGTTTTGCTTTGGGGCTTGAGAAGCACCAATTTAAGAGACTAGAACTAAGTCCACTTTTAAAAGGAGTTCTAAATTGAGTGCAGAACAAGCAAGAAGACCTGAGGTATAAATGCCTCCATGAGGAGAATTCCAACTCCTAGTCACCACAAGGCACAGTATTCATGTCCCAAGTACGTCTCCCAGAGTAAAAGGAGCTATTTTATTCAGCCAGATCAGAAAACCAGTGTGGCATATATAAAGAAAGATATCAGTCTGGGGTTGTGGCTCAGCGGTAAAGTGCTCACCTAGCAAGTGCAAGGTTCGATCCTCAGCACCACATGAAAATAATTAAATAAAATAAAGGTATTGTGTCCAACTACAACTAAAAAAAATTTTGTTTTTTAAAAAAAGATAGATGTCATGCCTAAGAAACTAAGGTTTCTTCTAACTATACCAACTAGTATTTTAAATAGGCTAGCCGACTTAAAAGTTTCATTTCTGGAAAATCACTCAAGATGCCAGGCTGCCTCATATGATAGGAGAAACCATATGGTCCCCACTGCTCCAATTCAGAAAATCCTTTCACAGAGAAAGACAAAGTTCTGGGTTCTTCTTGTTGTTACCCCTTCCTCTAAGAAGTATGACTTAAAGACCCTCTCAGCAATGAGGCTGTAACTACCAGATCTTTAACTTCAGGAAGACTGCCCCTTGCCACAATCTATCCCAATATCTTCATTTACAGCCAATCAGGACAAACGAGGAGGACAGACTCAGGCACCAGGTCTCATCCAGACAAGGATAAGAATAAACAGAATATAGAAACTTTATTTGGCAAGGGGATTCGACAAGAAGAAAGGGAAGATGGATTGAGTTCTCCTTGACTTTCCCTTGTCCAACTGGCTGAACCAGAGTGGGAAAATGAAAATGAAAGAGACCTAGGTTTTGGTGCCTGCCTAAAATAGGATATGATGGGAGATGATGTAATAGAAAAGTCCTTCCTTAAAAATCTGGTGATCTGGGCTCTGGTTCTCCAGAATGCAGGCTTCAGAAAGTCCATTTTATTTCTAGCCCCAAAGTTCTTCAGGTACAAACCGAAAGATTATACAGAAATAATCTCTGAGTCTATTCTGTGCTCCAGCCCCCAAATTGATAGCCAAATGTATTAATAAGCAAACTAGATTCACAAATGAAAATAAAACTTAACTTTTTCAGAATCTGTGAAACTGATACAATTTAGAGATTCAAATATCTTCAGATTACAAGTAGGCACGTGGCTCTAGAACTGCAATTAGTGTTCTAGAAACTCCTTCCACCTAATTCTAAACCATTATATTTCAGTTAAAGGATGTTAAGCTTTGGATATTGTACTTGAGACTTTATGCCAAAGAAAAGAAATCGCTCAAGGCACATTTGAATTTTTATGACTCTAATGATGTCAGTTCACAAGATGGACTATTTCCTTTGGAAAATAAAGAGTCCTCCAGGGTGACAGAACAGACGGTAGGCCAACTTCTACTTATGGCTCAGGTTACATAGACACTGCACCTTAAATAATTCATACGATGTGATCACTCTCAGGTCTCATCTGTGGGAACAGACTGAAGTGAAACCAAATATGTCCCAATCTGTATACTAATCACTGCTCAATAGCAGAGATGCGGTGGAGAGTCCATTAGGCCAGCCAGAGTCTGGAGGCTCATGCCACTTAAGCACTGAGCAGATGCTCAATTCTGGTTAAAATGCCTAGTTTCACCTCACCCCCAGCTGAGAGTTCAATAAATGGAAGTTGACTCACTGACTCAATTAGACAAGAGCTGACGTGCGAGTCCACAGACAAAGCCATGCATCCCTGTCCTTTCCTGCTGAAAGAACCCAGCAACATGGGCAATCTCTATAAACTAATAATACCTACGTACACAGCTTCAGTGTGACTATATGTCCATCCCATATCAATTCAATAAGGGGGTTACCTTGTGCTGTAAAGTTTGAAATTTGGTATTTAAACCATTTATAAAAATCACATCATAGTCAAAAATGTTCCTCATGAAAGTAATTGATTATTTACCTAAATAGCCACTTACATGAGACTGATAAAACTAGTGTCTACTTGAATGCCGTTTTTCTCGATATTTCTACAAACTCTTTTTTTAGAGCTTCATAATAGTGCTGTCTCTATTTGTCATTTCACAGATGGGGCTCTAAGGTCTACTCAAGTTTGTGCAATGTCACAACTAAATGAAACCACTGATTTGATACACATGGCCTCAGGATTCAGATCCTTTTCCATTGTACACAGTGTTATGTGCCTCCTCCATCCCTGCCTAAGAGTGTGGAAACGGAACCAGAAGCACTTTAAAACAGCCTGCCCACTGCTGAACTATATGAGGCAAACGGGGAAGGGAAGGCAGAAAACTCCAAAACACTTGCCCATTAAGAAGCTGCACTTCATGCCGAGAAGCAATGTTTTAGATTACACACGTGGACCACAATAAAAGACTCTACGGGAAGGAAAGTGGGCAAGAGTTCCAGCCACCCAAGCCCCAACTGAGCTCTGCTGCTCATAAGCTGTATAATTTTGAGCAAAGTATCGGGCTTCTTTTTTGCCTGAGTCTTCTCATCCGTAGTACCAGACTAATCACGCTTCTTTTCCATTACTATTTTAGGAAATGAATGAACGCATATTAACCAGTGTCCCTGGCATAGTAGGTACTGCACATAAGGCACTTTCTGTGTGTGCCTGAGGCCAACCCATCTTTTAAGGCCACAAATTAAGTCTAAAGCAATATCCCCCTGCTTCTCATAGCAGAGACTAGTACACATCCTTCCCACCTAATTCCCCATGGCCATAGACAGAGCATTACCACACCTAACCACCTAACAAGTACAATGAAACTGGCTCTTCAGCTCTTCCAGTCTTTCTTTTTTCCGGGGGGTGAGGTTAGATGGGGGTGGGGAGTAGGAGTGGTACCAGGACTTGAACTCAGGTGCACTCGACCACTGAGCCACATCCCCAGCCCTATTTTGTATTATATTTAGAGATGGGGTCTCACTGAGCTGCTTAGCACCTTGCTTTTGCTGAGGTTGGCTTTGAACTCATGATCCTCCTGCCTCAGCCTCTGGATCTGCTGGGATTACATAGGTCTGCGCCACTGTGCCTAGCCAGCTTTTCATTTTGGTAGCTGGAAATGTACTTAAGAAATAAAAAACAGTTGTCATCTTTTCTCTAGTGAAGTTTACAACAAAAAAAGTAATTAAGCAATTATTAGGAAAAGTAAGAGTGGTTGGTTCATCATGTCTTTGTCCATTATATTTTAAAATAAAGAGAAGGTGATGGATGGTTAGTTCTTAAAACGTTTTTCAAGTCTACACATGTAATATAAATCTATTAAGTAAACTGTCAGGTTGAGCAGAAATCTTTTATTCCATATGTTTGATCCTAGATCTTAGGTCTTACTATAGTCATCCAAAAATGTAAGTACTTTCTATATGAGGCATTGATTTAGGACTCAGGTTCTGGAATCACAGTGAGTTTGAACTTAGTTCTGCAACTAAATTGCTTGTGACCTTGGGCCAGGTGCTTAACCTTTCTGTGCTGTAGTGCCTCATCTATAAAATCAAAATACTAATAATAGCACTAACCTTCTAACAATCCAAGTAAGCAAAATAATGTAAAAACCCATTCAAAGCACTTGGAATAGGACCTGTCCAGAAAAAAGCAGCAAATGTTAGCAATTTGGGGTAGCTATTACTGAGTGAAATCTCACAGGTCTTGAGGGCAATGTGATAAGTTAGGACTAGATGGACTAGTTGAACTTTGAGAGTCTTGAAAGAGTATCTTATAATAAAGTTCCTGAAAAACTCTTTGATAGTTATGTTACCTACTGTGATCACAGGAGAAACAATGGCACAGTGCCACATTCATACCTGAGAGGGGAGGTGCAGCAGTTTATGATCAAGTTCTGTCCCCATCTCTGGAACGAGTGCACTGATTATTCCCATACTATGAAAAATTTACCATTTCACCTTGCTTTGGAAAAGACTTTTTACAACCCCTTATCTCATTTTGGAACACAGTATGGACCTCATATGAATGTTTCCTGGATACTAAAATGTCATGAAGAACACTGGTATCTCATTCTATTGAATGAATTCCACTCCATGTTGATCCCACCCTGTGGACAAAAAAAAAGAAAAAATCACCTTCTGTTTGTGACATCTCATTGCCTGAATAGTACAAATCTCACCTAAGATAACCCAGAAATCTTCTTTGTGTTTCTTTTAGTTAAAAGGCATTTTTTAAAACCCTTAATTGCTAGCCTAAAATGGCATTTTGTCAATTCGTTGCTTACCTTACCTATTTCTTCATCTTTCTTTAATAATGTTACTAGCTCTAAAGCTCAAGATTATACACCTGTAGAGAGACTCTCATGAAAGAGACAGTGAACGCATCACTTCACACAACTGATTTCAATTCTCACAGTATTATGAGGCAGTAAGTATTATTATGACCTTTGTACAGGTTACAAAAGTGAGATAGAGAATCTGAATCAACTGCCCAGAGTCATGCAGCTGAAAAGTTCACATACCACTACACTAGACTCTAATTCCTATGCACTTTTTTAATCTCTTCCTCCCCACTTCCCTTTCTTCCTTCTTCCATCTGTTCATCATCCATCTGTTCATCTACCACCCTTCCATCTGTCCATATATTCACCTGTCCATCACACCATCAAGCTATCAATCAAGCATTATATGGGAAGAAAGAATTAATTAAAGCATATATTTAGAAAGAAATTTGGAATTTAACTAATTCAAATAGACCAGTAGGATCTGGTGGCTATAAAATACTCCCTTGTAGTAGACTCAGCAGGGCATGCATTATTAAAGAAACAGTGCCTTAAATAAGTGTCAGTTTTTCAAAATGCAAAACCTTGCTCTATTCAAGGAACCCAGCAGACTTGAAAGGACTTGTACAATCTTGCTATACAGCAGCCATGTTACTAAGATATTAACATTATATCTAAAAGGAAAGACATAATCAACAATTGTTCCTTTGCTTTCTATGGGAAGAAAGCAAGGTAGGAGTAAGTCTAAACTATCTTTCCTTCCTTAATGAAACTGCTATTGATTTTTCATCCTAGTGAATCATTGCCTTGAAGCAATTTCTTTTAGCTGCAGGTTCTCACATTTAATTTGGATGTATGCTTAAGGGAGAGTTTATCAATAAAATCTCCAGAGGAATGCCAAAAGGTTTTTATTAGAGAGAAACAGCAAAAGCAATTTTATCAATTTTGTTAAGCACAAAGATGATCAGAGAATTATTAATGAATGGCATTTAAAGAGCAATTTCAATGTGAATATGGGTCATATCAACATAATCATCTCTCCAAATGTTCTCAGTGGGTATAAACATTAAAGATTTCCAAGAGCAAAACAGGAATTTGCCTGCCCTTAGCAGAAAGAGCAATATGTATCTTGGCCAAAAGCCAGCCTTAGAGTTTGCTGACCAAAATTACTATCTCTTCAAATTCTTTTCACATGATCTTTTGTTATATACTAGTTATTGAACAAAGCATGATGACCCATGTGTTATCTCATCTGATCTTTGTAACTATCCTATAAATACCTTAAAACCTAATTTTATGTATAAAGGAAATAGATTTAGAGAATTTTAAAAAATTTTCCCAAGTTTTATAATTTTCAGATCTGAGAAATAGCATTAAAATTCATGGTTCTCTTTCCAGTTACATTGGTAACTCTGAACTGTTAATATATACAAAGCACTTTGATTCTTCTCTCTATTAAAAAATCATTGAATAAGCAAATATTTTCATAACATTCATGAGAGTCTTGGAATCACAGATATTTGGACTAATTGAGCAAAACCCTTGTGCAGGTTAGAAAACAGGACAATTTTAGAAAAAGAACATCTTATTGAGGATCAACTTGTTATTTCAGATTCCTATTAATTATATTCCCACATGGAGGTGACTAAGTCCCTTCCGAAATACTGGTTCTCATTCCTAAAAGTCTGCATATTCCAGAATGATGCACTGTGGCCAGAACTAGCTGGAGAACCAGCTACAAATTCCCTACACATTAAACTCTTGATTTTTCCTTGACTCCTTCTCCTGCCCTGCATACCTCGTTTAACAGCATGTTCAGTTTACACTCTCTTCTAAAATTTGTGTGGTTCAAATTGTCTTCACCCTTCCAACAGAGCTCCTCTGTGGACTGATGACACACTAAGAGACTTTTCTTTCTCCACGAACCTGCTCCATGATTCCCAAAACCCAGATCCTGCTCTGGAAAGTAGCTCAAACCAGGGGAGATACCTTGCCACAAGCCTGAGGGGACCTGGAATCAATCTGTAGGGAAGAACATGATCCTTTCAGTTCTCTGTGCCAACCACATTCCTATTCTCTTGGGTTTCTCAGCAAGTCATCCCATTATTCCATAAATTCACGTTTACCCCCTAAGGAAATAGTGAAGAAAGCTGTATAGCAATGATAACCAACATCAGAACAAAACAACTGACAACGGTCAATAATTGGGTCACATTGTAATTACTGAAGTAGCTTGTGGATTCTTCTGATTCAATGACTTTTCAACATCATTTAGCTCATGTTTACAATGACATCAACTTTTCTCCTTCATTTCTACTATGATTTTGGACTATATTTTAGAGACATCCTAATAAGTAAGTCATTTGTGCATTTCGGCACAGATTCATTCCTCTATTTGCTACACACATTTATTGAGCTTAAACGTAAGCTGAACTCTGGAAACAGAACTTTGTGGCAAGTCTCGTATAAAGATGAATAAAATACCATGTTGCCCTGAAAGATATTCCAGGAGTGCCAATGGTGGAGCATCAGTCAGTATCAGTGATGGATAAAGCAAGGACAGTTCTCTGCTGTCCCTCCATGTCCTTTTCCCTACCTCATTTCTCACCTGCTACCCCTGTTTCTTCAACCTCTTTGCCCTTCTTGCCATCTCTTAGGTATCTAAACTCTACCTGGCATTCCTGTCCTTGTTTCAGGTGCCATAAGCTGAAAGTAACAATTCTTGTGCATTTTCTAAGCTCAATACTCAATACCCCAAAAAATGAAAATAAAAGCAATCAGGGATCTAATAATAACCTATCTATCAACATTACCATTACTATTGCTGCTATTCTCTCTATCACATCTTGCAGGAATTTTTGTAAGATTTGTCTTATTATTAATTCTGTGTGTGGCATAGTATCTTATGTAGCTCTAGAGAGTTAAAATGAGCCCTAGGAAGCAAATTGTGGTTGCTATACTCAAGTTTCCTACAGAAAACAAATAAACAAAAATGATAAAATTACACCAAGTGTTTTAAACCAAAGATGTCAAATAAATTCCCTGAAAGAATGAAAAGTAAATCACACGATTTTAATAATTTTAAGATGCTAAATTTTCATGCAAATACAAAAATTTCCATCTGTTCTGTTTTCCTATGTCACATTCCCCCTATTAATGTCATCACTATTACCTAAAATCTCACACCAAAGTAGACATCTTCCTGTTTAATGTTGATGACATTTACTTTTCACCTTAATAGGGGGAAAAAACAACCCCCAAAATTGAAATTTTAAACTAAAATAATAATATAATAATAATACATTGAAAACTTTGTAGGTTAGGGATTTACAGCAGTTGCCTTTCAAAAGTAGAAAAAAAATAATTTATCAGTATCTGAGACCATAATTATTACTTCAGCTTCTATTAAGCAAAATAAATTATAGGAGATTTTTAATAAGTTGCTAAATCACTTAATGGAACTAAATTGATGATTACTTCTAGGTAAGAAGCTATTAAGGTAATCGTCATAAATATTTAATGAATTTTATTTATCATTTTATCTTTTTCTTGTTATGTTTTCTGTTGTTTCTTAGTTTACAATTTATTTAATCCAATATGTGGACTAAAATATGTCTATTTGAAATTTTTTTAAAAATTCACTTAAAATTTTTAAAAATCTATTTTCTTCCTCGGTAACTAATCCCGGAAATAAACATTAGTGATTGCTTAATTCTCTTCCAGGTTTCCTTTTTTTCTCATTTTTAATGAGAAACACTGAAATATTTAGACTTTTGAATCTCTTGTCAAGAAACATTTTGTAATAGACGAATGGATAAAAAGAATGTGGCATTTATACACAATGGAGTATTACTCTGCATTAAAAAATGACAAAATCATAGAATTTGCAGGGAAATGGATGGCATTAGAGCAGATTATGCTAAGTGAAGCTAGCCAATCCCTAAAAAACAAATGCCAAATGTCTTCTTTGATATAAGGAGAGTAACTAAAAACAGAGTAGGGACGAAAGAGCATGAGAAGAAGATTAACATTAAGCAGGGATGAGAGGTGGGAGGGAAAGGGAGAGAGAAGGGAAATTGCATGGAAATGGAAGGAGACCCTCAGGGTTATACAAAATTACATACAAGAGGAAGTGAGGGGAAAAGGAAAAAATAATACAAGGGGGAGAAATGAATGACAGTAGAGGGGGTAGAGAGAGAAGAGGGGAGGGGAGGGGAGGGGATGGGGGATAGTAGAGGATAGGAAAGGCAGCAGAATACAACAGACACTAGTATGGCAATATGTAAATCAATGGATGTGTAACTGATGTGATTCTGCAATCTGTATACGGGGTAAAAATGGGAGTTCATAACCCACTTGAATCAAAGTGTGAAATATGATATATCAAGAACTATGTAATGTTTTGAACAACCAACAATAAAAATTTTAAAAAAAGAAATATAAATTAAAGCCACAAAAAAAGAAACATTTTGTAAAAATGACATTTCATAATTATGTAGGGAAATTTTTAAGTGTGAACAATAGTTTGTTCAATTTCATATACAAAGTTTAACAATAATTTTCACAATTATTTTATTTAGTTTTTAAAACTAAATAGTTCCATAGATGACTTTTGCAAAGATTTTATAGAAAATCTAAAACGATTACTATAAAAGAAAGAGCAGTATCAATTGTGCCATATTTCTTCTCTTCCCTACACAGAGTCACCTTTCATTTATTTATTTTCATAGCAGGAAACAGAAGACTTTGCAAAAGTATCACTAGAACTCCCAAAACAAATATATCATTGTTTTAAATTACCGTTTTGATGTTTCCATATTCTTGCTTTGTGTTAGTATAATCAATAAATTAAAAATATATAAAAAAGGACTCCCCAAAGTTCTCAGGTTTCTTTTATGTGAATCCTCCCCACACACTCTTCCCCAATAAATCTTTTGTTTCTCATCAGGAAAGCCCTATGTACTACAAAAAATATGTATCTATAGATAGATACCAGTGTGGGTACTTCTCCCTCCATACTATTTATAGCTTGTGGGTAGGTAGATTAATAAAGATATGGATATATAAATGTAAACATGCACATACATCATATATGCACAAGACACACACATGTGCTTTTTCTGTCTAACCAATATTCAGAGTGCACTTTGAACCACGAGGCATTTTTAAACTAGGAAGGTCTCATAAAACTATACCGGCAGCTGAATACTAAATGCTCACTCCAAACAGATTTTTTTTTTGAAAATTCACTCCAATCAAGCAAAATTGGATAAAAGAGGGAATACAGAATATTTTTAAAGCCCCTATTATTTACTTCTACTGAGAAAAGGATTCAGAGAAAGCAGAGCAGAGGGACTGAAAGGCAGGGAAGAGCAGATTGAAGGAGCTGGACTGTGGGAACTGCTCTTCCACCACTGAGTAAGAACCTGTCTACACAAAGGCTGCCCAGCAAGCAGAATGACACAGCTTGATTCTGTGGTTAGCTATGAGTATCCCCACTGGGTATTCAAGATTCAGAGTAGCATGTGTGCCTTTCCCTCCCCCACCCGAATATAAGAGGCTCCATCACTAGCCCCAACTGTCTCCCTCTGTCTGACTGTCCCTGGAGTTCTGTCTTTGCATGAGGCCACATGCTCCCTCGATTTTAGATTGCCACTTGTCTCCAGGCACAATGATGTAATTGCCTCAAATTGTTGGTTATTATTGGTGTATCTGCCTACAACCACAAACGACACACTGTTCCTGATATACATTGCATTGTTTAAACTGTATTTCTCATATAATCTTTGGGTTCACATAATGTCTTTGATATATTGCTTTTAGGAATTCTTTCTGTAATTGTCTATTTCTTTACTGCCTCACCAACCAGACTGGAAACTTCTGGAGAATAGAGGAACAGGGTACCATCATTATATCCTTAAGGCATGGAAAATGACTCATAAAAACTTGAGAGCCAATTGAAAGAATGAAGGTTAAGTGTTTTTTTAAGGTTTTACTACTAGAGCTGGGGATGTGGCTCAAGTGGTAGCGCGCTCGCCTGGCATGCGTGCCGCCTGGGTTCGATTCTCAGCACCACATACAAACAAAGATGTTGTGTCCGCCGAAAACTAAAAAATAAATATTAAAAAATTCTCTCTCTCTTTAAAAAAAGAAAGATTTTACTACTAAATTTTAAAGGACGATAGTCAATGACTTGCCTTCTGATTCTATCTCCACCAATGATTTTTTTGTCTTGTCTTAGGCAACCCACACATAGCCACCCATATCATTCATACAGTTCTGATGAAGATCACATCAGAGAGAAAATGTGAAGGGAGAGGCCAAAGAAGGAGTAAATGAGAGTCACTTCCTCTCCCACAGACTCAATTTCCTGAACTATAAAATTGGTAGTTGTACCACACAGAGTTGTATGAGTAAGTACTTCGAATTCCTAAGCCAAACACCAAGGTTTTCAGATGAATAAAACAAAAAAAAATCACATCAAATGAAATATGCATTCACTAGAAGGATTCCCCCCCCCCTTCATTTTTCTCTATATTTTATCCAATGTTTTTTTTTTTATTTATTCCAAAATTATCTCCCATTAGGATCCCAGGGTCAATCATTAAAGGTTCCTGGGGGTCTACAGACCACAGAGGGTTTCTCCTACTGGGATGCACTGTCATTGCCTGAGCATCAGCTGTCCCAACCTAGTGTTCCAACCAGGTCAGAGATGGCTTGGGACATACCAAGGCCCAAGCACCTTGGCTCTCAACTTAAGGGTGTGTGGTTTCTCCTCATGGATCCTTAGTCTATAACAGATTTGCAGTCATCAGAGGAGGAGAAGGAGGCATCCATCACAGCCACACAACAATGTGGCCCTGTCACCCACCCAGAGCCAGCTGTGGAAGGACTTGGACGTGGGAACTCTTCCAGGCATCAGGGTGGTAAGGCATCCTCATGAATATACACTACTGCAGACCCATTCATCTTGGGTTCTGCCTCCTCTCCTGTGCACCTGCTCTGTCTCAAGGATCAAGATGGCTCATTCATATAGACAGTTCCCACAGCCCAGGCTAGCCATATACTTCTGCCATGTCAGGATGCCACTAGTCAATGACCCTAATTCTATTCCCTTCCCACTTTTGTAGGGTTGCTATATACTCTCACCCAATACCACATAGTATTGAACTCGGGCATAGGGAAACAACAAGATTTTTTTCCAATAAAATGCCTACTTTTACCTTCCTCACTCCTTGGGAGCATTTGGGGACACAACTGTGCCTATGGATTTAGTCACTTGCTTTAAAACTTCAAATATCTTGCCTCTGGCTCAGCTCAGATACCCCCACACACCACCCCCTCCCAGCGCGCGCACACACACCACACACACACACACACACACACACATTCAAGGAGACTCTATTGAGTACTGAGAATTCCTTTCAAAGTTCTATTTTTCTTCTGCCTGTCCTGAGACAAAAAAAAAAAAAAAAAGGCAGGGGTGGTGGATACAGAGTCTGGTATAAAGCCCACTGACCCTGGGGTGCTGGGTTCAGAGGCAACCTCATGTATTACCTATTTCTAATGGGAAAAGGGTTTTCTTAACATGCATTCCCAACCTCCCTGGAGGCATCAGCATATCTCTTTGGCACCATGATATGAGCTGGAAGCTGGGCTCTTCCTATTTGGGCCAGTTCTGATCATTGATTAGGGGGCAGGGCCTGGCCCTCCATGTGCCTCTACCACCCACCATAGAGGAATGAGGTAGAGAGCACTTAAAGACCTCCACCCTGTCCATACTCCTGCTTTATACAAGTACACAAGGGAGTTGTATTTTAAAATCCTTTATTCTCCTCTTAAATTTAAAAAAGAAATGTAGTTCTGAAAGCAAACATTCAACAACAAACATGAAGCCAGTGCCTCCCGGTGTCAGGCAGAGGCCACCTCCACGCCATATTCTCTCTGCACAGCCACATTTTTGATCATCTTTATGCCAGATGCTATATCACATTACTCCTCTTCTCCAGCAAAAAACTTGGTTTTCCTTTGACAGAAAAGCAATCCTAGCAACCATTCTATAGCCTATGGAGCATTTAATGTATGCTAGGCACTGTGCTAAGGACTTTAATGTATTATCCAATTTCATACTCAAAAAGAAAACTGTCTAGTGTAGCTATCAATAACCTTATTTACATAATATGGTAAAGGCTACCATAAATGCTACATTCATGTATACCAGATAAATTAGGGAAGGAACATAAAGCTATGCACAACTGGCTAAAGCTCACACACTAGTAAGAAAGAAACTGGACACAGACCAGTATCCGTCTAACATCAAGAAGCCTCTAGACTGTCAGGCATGGTGGTGCGCACCTGTAATCCCAGCAGCTCTGGAGGTTGATACAGGAGGATCGTGAGTTCAAAGCCAGCCTCAGCAAAAGCAAGGTGCTAAGCAACTCAGTGAGACCCTGTCTCTAAATAAAATACAAAATAGGGCTAAGGATGTGGCTCAGTGGTCACGTGCCCCTGAGTTCAATCACTAGTATACCCTCCTCCCAAAAAAGAATCCTAATTTATAATGTTGACCTTTCTTTTGCCTTTGATTTTAAAATGATGTAAATATACTGGGATGGTTGCTTTTTCTCCCCAGGTCTCAGAGCTATCTATTATGGCCCAGACACTCAAGTGTTTAATGATATAATCCTAGATATATGTACTCTCTTTTTCACCTGTTTTTTCTAACTCAAAATACTCATCTAAATCATTGATGATAGCTCCCATGTTTAATGAACTACTACTTCCACTGTAAAAAGTGAAATGTGTGCCATGAAGTCCACCATCTGCTCCCTCCCTCACATAAGGCTCTGCTCCCCTCCCCATCAACAGTCCATGTGGAAGAAGAATGTGGTCTACACTTAAAATGGGGCAGGGAGAATGAACTCAGAGGGCACATGCCCTTGTTCTGTTTCTGCTGCTCCAAGTTGTCTTTCTGGCCCTCATTTTGCTCACTGGTTAATGAGGAAGCCAGTTTTACTGATCTCAAGGTCTCTCCTAGCTCAAAAATCCTACAAAAAAAAGCTGGTTTAAAAATATATCTTATAATGATCCAAATAATCATAACCTTTCAAACTAATAAAAAATGGATTGTACTTTAGCTGATCTCTGATGTCAGTATTGACTTCAGTGTTGATTGATAATTTAATCATCCTAAAACATGGTCCCTAACCACCCAATAAATTCAGTATATCATGCATTTGCCCTTTCCTACATTTTCTAAGCTCTAGGCTCCTTAATGGTCTCAGGATTTCTATTAT
Source organism: Marmota flaviventris (assembly GCF_047511675.1). Taxonomy (NCBI): domain Eukaryota; kingdom Metazoa; phylum Chordata; class Mammalia; order Rodentia; family Sciuridae; genus Marmota; species Marmota flaviventris. The sequence continues at coordinate 92,237,756 of NC_092508.1, forward strand.
GTGACTTAAGTGTAGTCACTGTAGATTAAGTGCCACCATTAAATTCAACCCTTTGACATTTGGAGTTGAAGACCTACAAGAAACGTCAGTACTTTCAGGCCAGCGTAGGGATATCAAGTATCAGCAACATGTACTCGACATCTGTTCACTAATACATTCTGAATGCTGCTTCCACATACCCTCAAATCTGATTTTGGGCCTTGGGTTCTGTAATAATTAAATCTTTCTCCTCTAAAAGCTGGCTCACCTATTTCAAAATCAATCAAGGGCAAACAAATCAGAGAGTTTAACAAAGATGAATAAGAGATGGCAAAGCTTAACTTTGAAAGCATCACTAGCTTTAATACTGAATACAGAATGCTTTTCAAAAAACTTTTCAAGAAAGTATCCTTGATTTGTAAAAAGCCTGGTGAGAACACAGAGTTCCTTTCTTGAGTGTTATAAATAAGACTCTCTAGGGAAGTCTCTCCTTATCAAAGTTTACTCTAATGGAAATGTCTTCAAAATATCAAAAGGTTTAAAGAGTGAAAGTCACTTCCCCAATAATTTTGAAAAATTTAAGCAGGGAGGAGTTTTTAAATATCCATGGAATTTGTCTCAAACTTCCTTTTTCTACTCATCTCAACATCATCCTTTATTGACCATATTTTCTATTTTAGAATTTAATGATAAGGAAGCACACGAGCTTCCTTGGATAATATTCTAGACCTTTGAAAAAGGTCTATAGAAAGAATATGTCCTGGGCTGGGGTTGTGGCTCAGTGGCAGAGCCCTTGCCTAGTATGTGTGAGGCACTGGGTTCGATTCTCAGCACCACATAGAAATAAATGAATAAAATAAAGGTTCATCAACATCTAAATACATATTTTTTTAAAAAAGAATATGTCATTAAAATATCAAATGTTTTGCATCAATACAACTTAGCGGTAAATTCCTTTAGATGCTCTTTCAGAATCGGTCCTTATGGGCCAGTTTTTCCACACTGGGATCAGTTAACACTGCCCTTCCTACTTGGAAACAGAACTAGGTCTTGCTTTGCTTTGTAAGTCACAGCACAACACCAACATATAGTGTCCAAAAACTATTTACAGCATGAACAGAATCTTAGGATTCACAGATAAAGGCAAGAAAAAAAGAACTTACGGCCTTTCAGATCAAAACTTCTCTCCTCTATTAAAACACTATTGTCATGTCTGTAAAAAATTAATTAATTAATTTTTAAAAAATAAGAAAATCCAAGGAATGAGAATCATGATTTACATAAGCACTGAATAAAAGTTTATAATGATGGTTTTCTAGGTACCATGTACTTGTGTACTCATGCCTAACAATAGAGATTGTATACAACAGACACTTTCTGAATGGAGGGTACCAGGATTTTTCTTTATTGAGAAACACCCACCCTCCTCATTTTCAAACTCAGAATCAAAGCTTTCTAAATTCAAGTTCCATACTAAAACCACTGCTATGCAGCCTAATCTATCATCAAACTCTGAGCCAATCTTTTCTTGTGGATATTAAAATTTTTCTCTCAAAAACAAGTCTTGAATCACTTTTAAGTCGTCATAAAATATTTATTTTAGAGGTTATATAATCCATGCAAATAAAAAGGGGTGTATACGAAAAGATACTTTTCTGTTTAAAAGAGTTTCTTAGAAATATGAAGCATCAAATAAATGTAAGCTAATAAAACCTTAAAGAGAACAGACCTCCTTTTTCTCTTTTATAAAATGTAATAAAAGTCTTTTTTCAATGGATACAATAATATTGAGAATGTTTTTCACACTAAAATATAGAGAGGTCTTAATGTGTGGAATGTTGTATTCTGAGTGCGTGAGTACGTGTGTGTGTGTGTGTGTGTGTGTGTGCGCGCGCTCTAAATTAAGCCATGGTTTAGAGGCAACCTTGGTCCTACTGATCAATAACAACCAATAACTTGAAGGCATCCCTAGGGCAAAGAAGCCAAAATAACCTTTTTAGCTGTCACACGAAGCTCATTACAGAGAGAAAGGCAGCAAGAACACACAAATACTCACATATGAACAGCAGATATGAGCCAGACCCCAAATTTTCTGGACCAAGTGGATTAGTGACATTGGTTTGGAGATCCTATTCTCAGCATCCATCAGACACCAGTAAGAGTACAACTCCCAGCTGCAGAGATGTCAGCTCCTCATTCATGGTGTTCCAATTGGATTCTCTTTGAACATATGCCCTTTCAAGTGAAATTAATCAATCTCTTTATCACTCTCACTGCATCTGGAGCCATAATCATTACCCAACTGCTGAGAAAGAAATGAAACCACTAATCGCACAGGGAGTCGAGCTTAGTGTTCAAAGCAGGAAAGTTTTTATTAAGTTCTAATTTCAAAAGTGATTTTTCATGACTAGCCATACAAGACATTCTATGAGCAGGAGGCTGCACTACCACAGCTGCCAGCTAAGTATCCACTAGCGTATTATCAACTCCTGAACAACTACAGAACTTATACTTTGTTTGAATTGTCCAATGACTCGATCTTCAAATCAGTTTAGAATACCCAACATGAAAGAATCCATCTAATTCTCTGAATTTAACAGAAATGCTTTAAGTGTCAAACACACGAATGCCCAGTAACTTCTAATCTTTGAATTTTCCCACCAGCTATCCAACTTAGAACAATGTAAGTAAATCTACCGAAATGCACAAATTCTTACTTGTAACGTTCTGAACTTTATGAAACTTCAAACTACTTGAGTGAGTTAAACACTGTGCTTCACTCTAAACTACAGTACACAAATTATGTTAACTAAAATACATTGTCCAATTGACTTATCTTGTAAAATTGGACATGTTTTCCCAGAAGAAAAGTTAGTGTGAAAAATCACATTTAAGGATGCAATAAGCATTTATCATGACCCAAATAGTTGGATGATAAACAGCAGCTACTTAAAGCATATAATAATACACAATACAAAGAAATATTAAAACAAAAACAACACTTAATCCTCAAGGGGCTAGAACTTTAGAATACTAGACTGCCTACAGGAGTGATCATTCTTCCCTAGGTGAGCCAGGTACTCTCAACAGCATACTAACCTAAAGACCTTGGCCAGGTTCTGATATTAATAGTCCATTTCATTTTTTTACTAAGACTATTTCATTTAACATGGTTCATTGATACTTTAAGGGGTATTTGCTCTATTGTTTTGTTTCCTGGGGAAAAATCTTCTGATGACAAGGGTCAAGGAGCATCCTTCAGGACATGAGGAATAGCAATAATCATTAGAAGCCAGTTCCTGAGTATTATAATCCATGTGAATTTTAACAAACTGTGAGTTTCTATAAGACAGAGACTACTGCAAGTTTGTTTTACATGCATGTTTAATATCCAGAAGATTTGTTCAATCTGCATAATTCCAAAATATTATCAATTTTTAATCATAGCAGCTTAATCACGGAATAATAAATTTAAAGACCAACCACGACAATAAGATAAATGTCTATAACCTTTTAGAAATATATTGTATTTGTTTGTACTAACAGTCAATGTTCTGAAAGTGAAATTAAGGAAAAATATCTGTTCAAAATAAGATATTTATTTTATTTTGAACATAAGTAAGTTTAAAAGAGAAAGCTTGTACACTGAAAGCTACAAAACATTGCTGGAGGAAATTAAAGACATGAAGAGACATTCCATGTTCATGGATCGGGAAGCTTACTATCATTAAGATAAAAATTCTTTCTAAATTTATCTATAGATTCGACCAAATTGCTATCAAAATTTCAGCAGGTGTTCTGTGGAAATTATCAAAATGATGCTAAAATGGAAATGGAAATTAAAAAGACTTCAGAATAGCCAAAAAACTTTTTTAAAAGATGCACATGAAAGACTTTCACTTGTCAATTTAAAAATTTATTATAAAGCTACATATATCAAGAAAGAAAAATACTAGCATGAAGATGGATGTTTACCATACTCAATTCCACTCCCAAGAGAAGTAAAAATACATGCCCACACCAAGATTTTCACACTATGTTCACAACAACATTTTTCATAATAGTTCATATCTGACAGTCCAGAGATAACTTTCCATTTATGGTTAACTGATTTTTGAAAAAAGAGGCAAAGACCATTTGATAAGGAAAGTATAGTTGTTGTTTTTTTCCCCCAGCAAATTATGCTGGTATAATTGGATATCTACATGCCAAAAAAAAAAAAACACACAAATAAAATAAAGACTGAACTTACAACCTTACTCCTTCCAATATGAAAAATTAATTCCAAATAGATGACATACCTAAGTATAAGACTAAAACTACAAAAATTTTAGAAGAAAACATAAGAAAAAAATCTTTGAGTTCTTGAGTAAGGCAAATATTTCTTAGATGTAGGGCCAAATGTATAATCCATAATTGGAAAAAAATTGGTAAATTGGACCTCACCAGAATATAAAATATTTGCACTTCAAAAGACATCACCCAAACCTGAAAAGACAGGCCATATACTTTGAGAAATTATCTGCAAACCTCATATTCAATAAAGAAATCTCATCCAGAATATACAAAAACTCATGAAACTCAATAATAAGACAAATCAGTCAATTTAGAAATACAAAAAGATTTGCTAAGACATTTCACTAAAGAAAAAATACAAGGGCAAATAAGTACTTGCAAAGAAAATATCATTAGCCTTTAGTGAAATGCAAATCTAAATCATAATGAGATACTATTTTATATCCACTAAACTGACTACAATTTTAAAAAAACACAACAACAGACAATCCTATGTGCAAGAATATGGACAAACAGGGATCTTCATGTATTGCTGGTGGGAACATAAAATGGTAGAGCCACATTTGGAAAACAGGTTGCATTTCTTAAAAAATTAAACATGTATTTGTCATGCAGTCCAATCAATTCCACTCCCAAGAGAAGTGAAAGTAGATGCCTACACCAAGTTTTGCATACTATGCTCACAACAGTATTCAAAAGTGAAAACAATTCACTGGTGGGGGGGGGGGGCGGTTGTGCATGCACCTAATTCCACTGGCTTGAGAGGCTGAGGTAGAGGATTTCAACTTCAAAGCCAGCCTCAGCAAAATTGAGGCCCTAAACAACTCAGTGAGACCCTGTTTCAAAATAAAATACAAAATAAGGCTGGATTTGGGACTCAGTGGCCAAGTGCTCCTAAGTTCAATCCCTGGTACAAAAAACAAAAAAGTAGAAACAATTCAAATGTCCATCCACTTATGAGTGGATTAAAAAGAAGTGCTATAGCCATACAATGGAATTCAGTGACATGAATGAATGAGTGTTGGTATATGCTATAATATCAATGAACCTTAAAAATGTGAAATAAAAGAGACTAGTTATAAAAGACCAATGTTATATGATTCTATTTATGTGAAATATCCAGAAAAGAAAATTAATAGAGACAGAAAGTAGATTCGTGGTTGAGGACTAGGGGTAGGAACAGGGATTAACTACAAATGGGCATGCAGAAGTTAATTTGAAGTGATAAAAATGAAAATAGTGGAAATGGTTGCACAGCTTGTTAATGTGCTTCAACAATGAATTTATACATTTTAAATGAATAAATTTTGTTATATAAACTAGGCCTCAATAAACTTGTTTAAAAATAGCCAGTCTCTCAGACTAATAATTACTAGTATTAAACAGTATAAAATGCTATAAATGAGAAGCTTCCATATAAAACATGTGTTCATCTAGATCACCAATCACCCAAAATTAAAGCAATTAACGTGGAATTTAGAAAATACAAATGTGTGGGGGGTTTTCCATTTTTGTTGTTGTTATTGTTGTTGTTGTTTGTGTTCATGAGAGCCTCTGGGGAGACTGGCAACATCGTAAGCAGCTGTAAGTTCAAAGTTTCAAAGAGGTGAACCTAAGGCCTGTTCATCGTGGAAGTTCAAGTAGTGAAAGACTCCACTGCATAATATCTATGGTATTCTAATGCAGTTTCTTCAACAGTAAAGCAATTGGGATCCTTGCCCTGCCTACAACTTCCTAGGGTGAAGCCCATGTAAGATAAATGAAAGAGGAAGGGGTTCTAGAATATTATAATTTTTAACTTATTGCCAAATATAATGGTGCCACTTGCACGCTGGCTTTCCCTCTTTTCAGTCTGAAGATGATAGAAGTCAATGCAGAGCACTTATCAAAGCCTGAACCCAGGCTTGGTTGAACTGGCCACATACATTATCAGTTCTAAGAAAGCTCTGAGACTGCATCCTGCATGGTTATTGCTTTGAAAAGAATCCCACAGCTCTTGCTTTGAAAACAATAAAATAGAGTTTTATGAATAGGAACGTCAGGGGAAAATATCGAAGGTACAATATTTGAAACGGCTAAGGTACATGAGGCATGCCACCAGAAACACACGGTAAAAGGGAAACTTGTACACTTATTTTGAAAGATACAGTACAGATAAAGAATAATTAATTGCCTCTTTAGAGAAATGACATTTATTATTAAATGCATGCCTATTTATCCAAACTAGAATATATTCTACATGTCAGAGGTAGAGGATAGGGAATAAGTCTTATCAAGTAACACTCCTTTTCCAGTAATAAAGAATAAAATTACTTAAGTGCTTACTATGACTTTGAGCTTGTAATATTTACTTTTGAATACACAAAATTTAGTTTGAGCATGTACTACAGAATATGAAGTCAGTTTTTCTTATTTCCATTGTGCTGATGAGAAAGTAGAGGCATGAAGTTAAGGACTTTACCCAAGGTCACACACAGTTTGTCACAGAAGCTAGCAGTCTGATTTCAGTGCTCATGCTCTGAACCATTCCACCACCCTGCTTGGTATGTACTGTCAGCTTCTGTATGATTTATAAACATTAATATTTGAAAATGGTATAAAACTCTGTACATATATAGCTAGGTAATTAAGCCTCAAATACGTTTTCTAAAAAAGATTCAAAATGTAGCATCCTTTTCAACATAGTGCATGTACTTAGCAATAGAAAACTTTGAGCAGCTGCATTCCATTAAAAATTATTAACCCTGAGGGAAAAAAACCATGTTATTTTTATCATTTATTGTTAGTTTTGTAGTAAAGAGTGTTCATGAATGAAATCTATCATTTGATGATAAAACAAATTATATCCATAATGGCTTTTATTTTGTACTTTTGGGGAAACTGGACTTATCAATATAAGTGGGTTCCAATATCACAGATTCCCTACATAATCCACAGTTTTATTCCTATATTAACTTTAAAAAGGGGGAAAAAAAACAAAAGAATGAGATGACTATTTCATGATCATACTTTGGTGAAGAAAATAAGCTTTATTTTTATTTGTCTTTTTAGATATACATGACAATAGAATACATTTTGACATATTGTACATAGGTGGAGTACAACTCAATCTACTTAGGATCCCATTATTGTGGTTGTACCTGTGGAGTTTCACTGATGGTGTGTTCATATATGGACATAGAAAAGTTATGTCCAGTTCATTCTACTATCTTTCCTATTAACATGTCCCTTCTCTTTCCTTCATTCCCCATTGTCTAATCCACTGAAATTCTATTCTTCCCTCTTCATCCCCTTATTGTGTATTAGCAACATCACATCAAAAAGAACATTTAGCTTTTGGTATTTTGGGATTGGTTATTTCGTTTAATACGATAGACTCTATATCTTTACATTTATTGGCATAAGTCATAAAGTCATTCTTTTTTATGGCTGAGTGATATTCCAGTGTGTATATATACCACAATTTCCTTATCCATTCATTTTTTGAAGGGCACCTAGATTGATTCCATTGCTTAGCTATTGTGAATTGAGCTGCTACAAACACTGATGTAGCTGAATCACTGTAGTATGCTGATTTTAAGTTCTTTGGATATATACCAAGCGGTGGAAAACTGGGTCAAATGGTGGTTCTGTACCTAATTTTTTGAGGAATCTTCATACTGCTCTACAGAGTGGTTGCACCATTTTCAGTCCTACCAGCAATATATGAGTGTACTTTTTTCCCCACATCCTCATCAACATTTATTGTTACTTATATTCTTTTTTTAAATTTTTTTATTTTGTTTTGTTATATATGACAACAGGATGCATTACAATTCATATTACACATATAGAGCACAATTTTTCATATCTCTGGTTGTACACAAAGTAGAGTCACATCATTCGTGTCTTCGTACTTGTAGTTATAGTAATGATGACCATTGCATTTCACAGTCTTTCCTATCCCTATGACTCCTCCCTTTCCCTCCCTCCCCTTTTCCTCTTTGCCCTATCTAGAATTCATTTAATCCTCCCAACCCCCACAGCATAATATGGATCAGCATCCTTAAATCAGAGAAATCATTTGGCATTTAGCTTTTGGGGATTGGCTAATTTCACTTAGCATTATATTCTCCAGCTCCATCCATTTACCTGAAAATGACATGATTTTATTCTCTTTCAATGCTGAATAATATTCCATTGTGTATGTATACCACATTTTCTTTACCCATTTATCTACTGAAGGACATCTAGGTTGGTTCCACAGTTTAGCTATTGTGAATTGTGCTATTATAAACATTGATGTGGCTGTGTTCCCATAGTATGCTGATTTTAAGTCCTTTGGGTATAGTCTGAGGAGAGGGATAGCTGGGTCAAATGGTGATTCCATTCCTACTTTTCCATACTGCTTTCCATATTGGCTGCACCAATTTGCACTCCCACCAGCAATGTATGAGTGTGCCTTTTTCCCCACATCCTCACCAACACTTATTGTTGTTTGTATTCTTAATAGCTCCCATTATGACTGGAGTGAGATAAAATTTTAGAGTAGTTTTGATTTGCATTTCTTTAATTGCTAGAGATATTGAACGTTCTGTCATATATTTGTTGAGTGATTGTATGTCCTCTTCTGAGAAGTGTCTGTTCAGTTCCTTGGCCCATTTATTGATTGGGTTATTTGGTTTTATTTTCTTTTTTTGTGTTAAGATTTTTGAGTTCTAGAGATTAGTGCTGTATCTGATGTATGTGTGGTAAGAATTTGTTCCCAATTAGTAGGCTCTCTATTCACTTCACTGATTGTTTCTTTTGCTGAGAAGAAGCTTTTTAGTTTGAATCCATCTCATTTATTGATTCTTGATATTAATTCTTGTGCTATAGGAGTCTTATTGAGGAAGTTGAGGCCTAATCCAACATGATGGAGATTTAGGCCTACTTTTTCTTCTAATAGATGCAGCGTCTTTGGTTTAATTCCTAGGTCCTTGATCCACTTCAGTTTTGTGCATGGTGAAAGATAGGGGTTTAATTTCATTTTGTTGCATATGGATTTCCAATTTTCTCAGCACCATTTGTTGTTACTTGTATTCTTGAATCTTAGTGTAGTTTTAATTTGCATTTCTCTCATTGCTAAAGAAGTTGAACACTTTTTCATATATTTATTGACCATTTGTATTTCTTCTGGGAAGTGCCTGTGCAGTTCCTTTGCCCATTTATTGATTGGGTTTGGTTTTTGTTTTGTTTTTGGTGTTAAGTCATGAAATTCATTTGAAAAATAAGAGACCCAGAATAGCCAAAGCAATCCTTACTGAGAAAAGCAAAGCCAAAGGCATCATGATACCAGACTGGAAAATTGGAAATCCATACATAGCAGAATGAAATTGAACCTTATCTCGCACCCTTCACAAAAGTCAACTCAAAGTGTATCAAGCAAGACCTAGGCATTAGACCAGAAAGCCTGCATATACTAGAAGAAAAATAGGCCCGACTTTCCATCATGTCTGTTTAGGAATTGACTTTCTCCACAAGACTCGTAAAGCACAAGAATTAAAATCAAGAATCAATAAATGGGATGGTAACAAACTATTATGGTTTGGATATGAGGTGTCCCCCAAAAGCTCCTATGTGACACAATGCAGGAAGGTTCAGAGGAGAAATGACTGGGTTGTAGCTTTAACCTAATCTCAGTGAATTAATCCCTGATGGAATTAACTAAGTAGTTGCTAGAGGTGGGTGGGGTGTGGCTGGAGGAAGTGGGTCTCTGGGGGCATGTCTATGTGGTATACAGTTTGTATCTGGAGAGTGGAGTCTCTCTCTGCTTCCTGACCATCATGAGAGCTGCTTTTTCTCTGCCACATTCTTCTACCGTGGTGTTCACCCCTTGAGCCCCAAGAAATGGAACTGGACTTCTATGGACTGAGACTTCTGAAACCGTGAGCCCTCAAATAAACATTTCCTGCTTTACAATTGTTCTGGTAGGGACCTTTAGTCACAGCAGGGGAAAAAAAAACTAAAGCAAACTAAAAAGCTTCTTCACAGCAAAGGAAACAATCAAGAGTGTGAAGAGAGAATCCACAGAATGGAGGAAAATCTTTGCCTCAAATACAGCATTAATCTCCAGGATATATAAAGAACTCAAAATACTTGAACACCAAGAAAATAAGCTTTAATGTAAATATTATTGAAAGAAAGTAATAATTATGAGTGAAGTTAAATACACATTTTTAAATTATTCTTCTGAACCTCAGTGTGGCACTAATGTATGCTGCACAGATGTCATCTGTGTATAAATTTTTAGGACTTTGTTGAAATATAAAATAATTGCATGAATAGAGTAAATAAGGAGCCCACAGGAATGTGGGCATTTTCATTCCATTCAAGAGTGGTGGTACTTTATAGCACCTAAGGTCATGACCATGAAGATGTTAACTAAATAAGCTTCTAAAGTTGTTTCATGAATGTATAATACTCTCATTGTCTTTAATTCATGTTTCAATTTCACTTTGATAGGTATGACTTATTTTGAACTTTACTCTTATCTTTCTTTGCTTAGAAACCTTTATTTCTTAGTTAATCATAATTCAAACGAGTTTGATGTCAAAATACTGTCATAGAAGACAAAGTTGAATGGATATATTTGCAGGTGCCATAATGGTGTTTGTCCCTTGATAATCTGACCACCAGTCAGAAACCTTTCCTATAGCAATCACCAATCCAGTAGCTCAATTTGACACACACATACATACACACACACACACACACACACACACACACACACTCACTCCTGTATAACCAATGAACATTTGAATAAAGCTTTTTAAAAAAAAAAAACTTTTAATCTGGAAAAAGTTTGGTGGTCAGTTGATTCTATAATAGATACATTTTGTAACACATGCTCAAAGAGAACATCTAGGTCAATTTCCTTAAGATTCACCTAGTTCACCATGTTTCCTATCCAGAATAAACAACCAAAAGTTACTAAAAGTCATAAAAAGTAAATGAATTAACCAAGTAATGGAACCAGCCCAAGTGTCAACAGATGAATGGACAAAGAAAATGTGATGTATTTGCACTCAATGGAGTTTTACTCCACCTTAAAGACAAATTCAATTATGTCATTTGCTAGTAAATGGATGGAACTGTAGAACATTGTGCTAAGTGAAAGAAGTCAGACTTGGAAAGTCAAGGGTCAAATGTTCTCTCAATGAGGAAGCTAGGGGGAAAAAGGAGAACAAAAAAGGGATTTCACAAAAATAGAAGAGAGATCAGCAGAATAGAGGATAAGGAATAGGGGCAGAGGAAGGGTATTGGGAAACAAAATTGACAGTATTTTGCTATGTCATGTATAAATAATCACAATTAACCCAGTTTATATAAAAACTAAATAAAATATGAGACCAGTAGCATAGAAGGGTCCAGGGGAAGGCAAGGAGAATTAAATTGATGAGATTATGTAATATATATATATATATATATATATATATATATATATATATATACATACATACATAGATAGATAGATACATGTACAGATATGTCACAATGAATCCCACACTATTATGTATCATTATAATGCACCAATAAAAACAAAACAGTGAAGACATCCCCATTGTGTGGGGATGATATGTTTTTTCACACCCTCCTGTTACCCTGTTGAAACAACAGTAAAGGTACTAAAAGATATAACCCAAAAAGGATCAGAAATACAGAGACAGTGGTCCCAAAGAAATGAGTTCTGAGACCTGAAGAGCAGAGAGAGGAGCTCTACACCTCTTTTTAAGGTAGAGGATGCTGAAGATTAAGTCATTACAGAAGGGCATGGTAACAACAAAAAAGAAATTTATACTGAAAAAAGTATGAGATGGCTGGAGAATTAGAGACATTGATGAGGAACTAGGCTTGTGACTTGAAATAGAGAATAATTTAAAATCTACAAATCGAGTTAATTAGCCCTCTAGTCCCCTTCCTCTGTCCCTTACCCAATCTCAGCAGGCAAAGAGCAAAATTCAAGTCAAGTAAACATTTTTGAGAAGAGCAGACAAAGGAGAAGGCAACCATGAGTTAGCTCAAAAGACAGCAATGAAGTAAAAAGAAGAAGTATCTATGTTGGGCCAAGAACTCTCCCCTTGCTCTCTTTTCAGTCATGCAGTACAGGAGACACAGGATAGCCCCTGGAATGAAGGCTGCCTATTATGATAAATCTATTTTCCCTTCTGACATTGCTACTCAAACACAGGCTATACCTTCCACCTTCCTTTGTGACCAGGTGACTCCCCTGTTACCAGTGAATTCTAAAGAGAAGTGATGAATTGTGATTTAAAACCAGTCTGGAAATCCTTTGCCACACCTCTGATCAGAAGATGGAACCTCAGCTCTCTTTTCAGAGACTTACTTGGAAACAATGGAATGCAGCTTTGGTGTCCACACATGACTCCCAGGCTGAGCAACCACAAGCCATGCAATGCCTTCTTATTTCTCGGCAGAAGCTTCCTTTGGGATTCTGCAGCCCCATATGAAGAGAACACACAAGGAAAAAGATACCCAAAAGAGTTCCAGCTGCTCCAACCCCTGTTTGAGTCTTCCCAGTCCAGTTACTAGGTACATAAGTGAAGAATCCTCCCAGATAACTGCAGACTCCACTATGAAGTGATCATTCCTAGCTGAATCCAGTCACCCCCTCAATGTGTGAACAAAATCAATGACAATTATTGTTCCAAGTCACTATCTTGTGGCTAGTTGATATAGAGAAACAGAACATGTGTTCAACTTCTGTCACTTATGTGAAACCTCTTGTTCCTGACTTCAGCTCTGTGCCCTTTTCATCCAATAGATAGTAGAAATGCCTGTAGTCCATCTTGGATGGATGGAGAAAGATAATGTCCTTCAGGAAAATAAAAGAAAAATGCCTGGCTGAATAAACACAGAGAGCAGAGCTGCCCATCAGTCATTCTGGACCACTAACTCTGTGACCTTCACATAAAAGAGATATGAGCTTCTGGGGTTTTAAGCCATTATATTTGGGAGCATCTTTGTTATAGCTGCTTAATCTTCACCTTAAATAAAACCAGCCTCAGAGAAAAGACTTTTAAGTACTGATGGATATAGATTTTTGAGAAACCCACCTTCAATAAAAAAGCTAGCTCGCCACTCAAGAAGTTCTGACAGCGAAGTCCAACAACTGAGTCAGTTGCAAGGAATAACCAATCAGTTTTTAGTATTTCATTTTTAATAAAGTGAGACACTAATGAGACTGTCAATAATCAATATGCATTAGAAGAAAGCTATCCATCTCTATGGCCACCCTTGAAGAAACAAGTGAATAAAACAGGAACCGTGCATTAAAAGAAGAATAAATGGTGGATAGAACCCAAGGGGAAAAAAGCAAGCATTAAAATCCCTGAATGAATAAGCCCTATATCTGTGACCACAGGATACAATCTTTTTCAAATCTTAGAATAACTAAAAGATCATATAACAAAAAAAAAATGGGATGACTAAAAAAAATTCAAAAAGGATGGTTGAAAATAGAAGAAAAATTTTAGAAACTGGAATAAAAATGTAAACAAAAACAAAAATGGGAAATGTCTCAAAGTTGAACATTAGTTAGAGAGTTCATATGTCTCCATGAAGAGTTTCATAAGGAACAGATGAGATCTGAGTGGCACTGAACTTCTCGCTAACCACACTGGAAGCCATAACACGATGGAGTAAGACTTTCAAAATTCTGAAGGAAAATGCACTTTTTAATCTTGAACTCCACACCCAAGGTATCAATCCAACACAAGCACACAGACCCTTCACAACCTAAGAGGGTTTGAAAATTACTTTCAACACACCCTGTTTCAGCAGTACCAGAAGATAAACTTAGCCATTCTGGAAAATAACGCAAGGGAGAGAAACAAGCACAGGAAAGAAGGAATTCAAGACGAAAGGGAGTGAAGGGAAGTTCCACAGAAAACACCTAGACACTGTAGTCCAGACTGAATTCAGGGGACAGATGGCTGCACAAAGATCTCCCAAAGAAAATAATGTAATTATTCTTAAGAGCTGCACTGGAATGTTTGGGCATGTGACATCTCTAATGGAGTATTTGGGGAAAAACAGCAATAGGCTCAAAGACCACACAGAAAACAAAATGAGGCAACTTTTCATTTCTGTATAAAACAAAGAGCTGAAAGAGAGAGGGTACACTTGTTGGCTCAGCATAGAACAATATCTACATAGGAAATGAGCACCCATTGACTTAAAGATCTTGATACAACTAGTTTGGAAGACTGCAGGTAGGACGGGAGAGGTAGATGGATGAGAGATCAAATCCTCATTTAGCATAACAGCAGATTGATAGGAAATATCTAATATTTATAAATCAAGAAGTATCAATAATGAAAATGCTGCTTAGAAATATGGAGTTAATAAACATCAAAATAACAGAAACTTATTATCTCGTTATTTTCCATTCCCTCTGTGGAATGGAACTGGTAAGATGAGATACTATAGGTCTATCTCACCTAAGTGTGGTAGTAATATTTTTATTTTTAACGCTATTTTATCTCTAACGTTATTTTCCAGAATATTGTATTCTATTTTTTAAGAAAATGAGTTGAAAACATTTTTCCACATATGATCACCACTGCTAGTAAAATCAAGCAATGTGGAAATATAGACTTTATTTCCACATTCACTAATCTGTAAAGTGTGACTTTGGTTTCAGTCATTTCATAGATCCTCAATATCTTCAAGCTCCAGAATAACATAGATCATACATTTTTGTCTCCTCACATCTCAGACACACAACACACACACAAACATGTATGCATGCACACACACACCAAAAAACAGTGCCCCTTATTAATGGGCTGGGTATATTTTTATACAGTAGTTATTGGTGTTCTAAGTTCTTAAATATATTAGTGAACAAATCCAACAAAATCCCCTGTTCTCATGAAACCTACATTTTAGTGCTATTTAGGAAAAAATAGCAGAGAAATATATTTTATGTTATTTGGGTAATATACATTTTTTCTGACTTATTGGCAATATCATGAAATTAGCGCTTGTAGTCTCTAATGAAAAATGATTAAAAATTTTAGCAGTAAATCCCAAGCCCCATATGTTTAAAATTTTTGCTATCACAGAAACACCACCACTGAAAGTATAATAAACATGTGCCTTCTCCATTAACTAAAACCCATGGAAGAAATTAAAATGATCCAGAGAAAATATTTCATGGGCTTATTGCACTATCAAAAAATAGCTTTCTTCCAAGAACATTTTATTTTCTCTAAATACTTCTGAACTTTAATATAATATATGTATAATATATAATGCAATTTTTCCTTAAAGTACTTTCAACATTGAAAATATTACTTAAACTATAATAAATATGAACGTATGTAAGATCCTTTTCTCCTTATGCAATGTGATTTCGATCATCTCCTTTTTTTTTCCCCAAAAGAATAATTCCAATCTTTCTACTTAGTTCTTAGAACATAGGTCATTCTTCTCACCCTTTTTATTCACTGGGTAGAAACTATGAAAATTAAAACTTTCCAAGGATTTGGCATATGGCAAGAAAGTAAATGTCTATAATATTACTTATAATTATTTATTAATAAGTATATAAAACTATAAAACAAACTTTCCTTTTGTGTGTCTAATGCATGCAAAAGTTGTATAATAAAATCAAATATTTCAAATATGAAATTATAACATAATGATAGAAATAGTAACATCTGAGTAACCACTTACACAATAAGCATTTCAAAATAGTATCTTGCTTCTCAAAACAATCCTGTGAAATGTTGATTGTTTACCCATTTTCAGATAAATAAGGCCCATAGAGGTTCAATAACTTTCTCCCCATTAAACACTCAGGATTTGAGGATTCAGCTTGTGCACAAAACTTTAGCACGTTTCATTACGCCAGAGTGATCTCTTAGAATGACTTAGGCTATTTAAAAAGTCTGTCACAAAAAAACGAATACAGAATATCTTTTTCTTTTGGAACTTGTTTTCCAAAAAAAAAAAAAATTTGTTTCCTAGTTTTTATAAGATCAGTTGCAAATGTAATTTTAGATAATGAAAATGTTCTGGATCTAGATAGCTGTAATGGTTCCACCACACTGCAAATGTACTAAATATCACTGAATTTTACACCTTTAAAACTGCTAAAATGGCAAAGTTTATATGCATTTACCAAAATAATTTTTTAATGTCATTTGGCTTCCAAATGGAAGTAATTAGAATGTGATCCACTACATATTTAGGATCACATATTTCAAGCTCATCTCTTCATTTCTAAGGCTTCACGTTTAAATTCTACCACTTTGCTTGCGGTTCCCAAATTAATTTCTCCAGCAAAAGTCTCCTACTGAATCAGACCCTACACATCTCACTTTCTGGTCAACACTTCCACATGAATTTCTAACACACTGCCCAATACCTACCTCCTAATACTGCATTCTCTCCATAGCAGCTCCTTCCCAGACAGCCCATCTTAAATATGTCAACTCCACTCTTCCAGCTGCTCAAGGAAAAGTCCAAATCACCTAATGTCTCTTCCCTCCCACCCCATCACAAATCCTGAGGGCTGTGCCCTGAATCAGGGTTTTCAACCTGAGCACCATTGATATTTGGAGGCTTGATAATTCCTTTCTTGAGGAGGGCCATTCTGTGCATTGTAGGATATTTAGTAGCACACCTAGTTGTGCCAACCAGAAATGTCTTCATACATGGCCAAAATCACCTCTGGCAGAAAAACATGGCCCTACCTATATCCAGAACTCAACCCTTTCTCACCTTCTTCATGCCATGACCTTGGTTCAGATCATTATCATCACTCCTTATTTCTCTAGCTGCCTAACTGGTCTTTCTGCTCTACCCTTTTCAACTACCTACCTACCACAAGGACCCTTTTCAAATTTTACTAAAAAGAAAGTTAGATCATGTCACTGCTCACTGAAATCCCTCTAGCGTCTTTGTGTATCATCCAAAGTAAAAACCTTGTCCTCTGAGGAACACAACTGATCTGGCCCCCTTACCTCTCTGTCCTTATCTCCTATCACTATGCCCATGTTCTCTCTGCTGCAGCATGCTGGGCTCCTCTCTTGGTCTTTAAACGTGTCCCAAGCACTCCTGTCTCAGAGCCATTGCCCTATTGCACCATCCATCTGTCAATATCCCCATGACTGGCTCCCTCACTTCCTGAAGGTCTTCACTCAAATTCACTTCCTTCTTGAGGTATCCCATGGACAACCAACTAAAACTATCAGTCTCTCATCTACCACCATATATCTGTCTTCTTTGCCCTGTCTGTGCTTCTTAGCACTTCTCATCATCTAACCTGTTCTCTAACTACTGATCATGTTTAGTACCCAGTTCCTGAAAACCAAGGATTTGTCTGACTTACTCTCAATTATCCATTTATCTCACATCCTTGTAACAGTGTCTGACACACAGTCAGCACTCAGTAGGTATTAGTGGAATGAGTGATGAGTGCACCTCTTAGAATTAATACTTAGAACTTTTTACAAACTACCATTTACTGTCTCCTACAAAGAAGGTACACATGAATAATTACATACCTAAACTTACAACAGAAGGCAACCTTATTCCTTAACTGATACTCTTCCTAACGTGACCCTTCTTTCTTCACATGAATGGTAGATAGCCTGACACTAACTAACTGATCAGGCATTCAACAGCCTTGCCAGATCAATGACCCCACAGTCTATGATACACTAGACTCTCCTTTAGTACAGAAATCTTTAGCAACATATATTATTATTTATCAATCCATTGTTTTTCTGAAACCATGACTCACCTAGAAATGCCACTAATTTGGGTAAAGTTGACTAACATCTAATGTTCTGATTCAAAGAAAAAACAATAGACACTAACAAAGAGTTTAAGTGGATGACACTACAATCTAAACCAAGAGAATGGTTTCCAGGTTTCTAAAATATACTTATCTGAGTCTCCATGGAAGTCTATTCAAATTCCAGATTACATTGGTCTTGTGATGTGATAACATGCTGTAAAAATTATTACTAGTTTCAACTAAAAACAGCTTTAAAATCGAAATGAAATATAGTAAACTCATCAATAGGTAACAGATTTTAAGGTTTCAAAGTTGACTATGAAAGGGGTGATCCAGAACTGCTCCAGGATATATGGTTCCTCAAGTAAATAAATCTACTTCTTACCTTTAAAATCCTGATTCATCCAGGTCATTAGTTTTTATAAAAGCAAAGAAACTAGAAACCACAGAAATGCAAAGCAACGGGGAAAGAAAAAATAAATGAAAAGGAAACTAGTGAAATAACTTATTGAATTAAAACATGCAAAAATACTAGACAATCATTAAAAGATGAGGCTGACCTATGGGCTCTATGATGTAATATTCATCAAGACCATTATATGTCAATTACATGATAAATTATATGAGATAAATGAAGCTGCAAAAAAAGAAAGCTGAGAGCATGATTCTAGTTGTGTATGTGTATTAATTAGGTATTTTCATATCCATCATTCTCCACCATCCTCCCTGCCCAGGAGGCCCATCTACATGGATTCAATAGGCTCTCCTCTCTTGTGGCTTCTGGTAGAGTTCAGACAATGGAAACTTCGGGAGAAGATGAAACAGAAGGAAAGATGAGGCAAGGTCCATTCACTCTCCAGTTCCTTTCCTAGTTTCTACCTTTGGTTGGTTCTAGTCCTCTAAAGGCCAAGGCATCTGGAAGGCACTGCATCTACAGATGAATGCTTTTTTCTTGAGATTCTAGAAACCATTCTTTTTCCTTACCCCTGTTGGCCTACAAATTGTAAAGACCCCCCCAACTGATGTAATTAGGGGCACTGCACAATCCTGGTGGCTGTCTTCAAACTCTCCTCGGCCTCGCCCACTTTCATGAATAGTGTTTTTCCCTAGCCATTTCTTTCCTGGAAAAATCCTAAACAACATTAATAGCAATACTTGTGTGTTGTAATTTATATACATAAATATGTACAATATATATGTACACATGAAAGGAATATTTTAGAACCCTAAAGAGATTGGTGAATTCAATACATAGTCTGGATTTTTGCTTTAATTTTATACTGCTTCAACTTTCCTATTTTAAAATATATGATCAGGTACAAATAATTTGGTTTAGAATTGAATTCAGAAATGAGAGAAATGTATCTTACTACCTTTGTAATGTAACAGCAAGAAGGGAAGGAAGCAAAGAATACCAGGGAAAATGAAAATAATGACCTGGATAGTCATTTGAACATGCAATGTATCTGATAGGAAGGATCCTCATTGCTAAACCTCAAGTTTGACAGTTATCAATGTATTCATTCAGTGTAGAGTTGATTCTGCTCCTTCCTGTTCTAATGACCTACTTTTGAAAAAGCAGATATTTTTTAAATTTACTTCAAATTAAGCCCATTCTCTTAACATATCTCATTCATCTCAAATTTGCTATTTGTCATTTTAATTGCATTTTTTGGAGAAATTTAGACAGGAGTAGAATCAGATAAATGTGCTTATTTTAATGTGATAAAATATTTGTCTTTTGTTATTAAAACCAAATAGCTCCATTTGCAGAAAAGCAACATTGACTTTTAAAACTATTTTCAAAGCCTCCTAAAACTACTGTAAAGGGGGAAAAACACAAATCACTACTGTGGTTTTGGAGCCACAATTAAATTAATTTATAGGGGCTTTGATGCAATTAAATTTCCTCTAGACTATCTCTCTAATGGTGCTGGAGTTTTTTACTTAATATCCTTTAAAGCATAATTCACTTTCATTTTTGAAAAGTCATTTAAATATTACAAATATCACTTTTATACATATTTCCATGGTGACAATACGTTCACAGTCTATTTAATTTACAGATGATGAGACCAAAATGAAAACTCTGAGAACCATAGATCTTCTACAACATCACATTTTCCTTCCACTATATTAGGAGTATAAGTTATCTGTATTTGCAAGAAAGGATTCTTGAAACAGTAATAAATATTTTAAACGATCTGATTGTGAAATGTTAAGAAAATTAAAATCCAGAAGAACAAAAAAGTATCAGTGACACAAAGAGCCAAGATATATGGGGCTCATAATTTAACTTAATAAATTATTAACTTTGAAATTAAATTAACAAATTTTTTTCACAGCTAAATTAAGGAAATATTTAAGGAAGAATGTAAGTTATATATAAGCTTCCAAACACCAAGCTCAACTTATTCATATATATGAAAAGTTTATACATAATATAGCTAAGGATCACCAACATCATTAAGATGACTTTATAGTCACAACTAGTAAGCAAAGCTATTAGAATAATATTTCATGCCCCCAAACCTAGATATACAGGATGTATGCTGGAAAGTATTTAATACTAAGTAGCTAACTAGTTTGAACCCTGAAAGAAAGACTCATACAGGACTGTTCCAAAGCATTTGTAGCAAAGGATACCTGCTAAATTCAGATGTCATTTTTGCTGCAACTGTGCTGCACAGTGGTGAAATATTTCACAAAGGAGAAGTAGATGTAACTATGGAAATCATAACTTTAATTGACAACAACATGAAAATTTTGAAGCATAACAAGCATCACGGATAGCGGTGACAATTATGCAAGAATAAAAATCCAATGTAAGCTATAAAATAAAGGGTTTATTTTTCCTGCCTGTATATTTCCCACTATTCCATAATAAGATCAAGGATGGAAAGCATGATTTCTCATTAATAACAATGGGACAAAGGAACAGCCAGGACATTCCTACCTGGTTTCCAGATGAACTGATTATCTCTTTTGCCTTCCAAATGAGCTGCATGGGGCAGCAAGAGAGACAGTAATAGAAACAGCTTCCTCATGCTCCTCCATACCCAGCAAGTAACAGCCAGATTATCCTTTGGAAACATTCTTCAGACTTCTCAGCCTCTTGACTTGCCTATTCCTAAAAGAATAAAAGAAAATCAGATTAAGTTTATTCTGTTCATAAATGATGAAAACTCACTTTGACTTCTGGCACCTTTATCATGATAGTATTAGAAATCTTCCATTAACCTGAAGATGATAACACATACAATACCAATATTTGAAGGTCAGCAGTTAATCAGTCACACTTTCAATCCTTACCCACAGACCCACAGAAGCCATCATTGATTCTATGGACTTGGTAGCCCCTCAGTCAGTTGCATTTTATTCTTAAGAGAAAGCAAGATTGGCAGAAAACTGGTATGCATGTTCCCTTCCACTCAGCCAAATTCCAAATAGTTCACAAATGGAGAAGAAAGGTAAGTAAACACAACAAAGTTCAAAAAAGGGTAAAGAATCCTCTAAAAGTAGCATAAAAAAATAGATGGGAAGACTGAAGACAAGGCAATTACTCTTCTGTGCTGAGAAAAAGAGGGGGGAACCTCACACAAGATAATAGCTGAGAAGAACCCAGGGAATCATAAGGGCTAGAAGGAGTCAGGAAGGACACATCAGGCAGAATGAACCACAAGGCGTGGAAATGCATATCATGTTGGGGAACTAGTGGTGAGGTGGGTGGTTGCAGGGAAGGACACAAGGAGCAGGAAGAAATGCACAGAGATGAGAGACACAACACAGACTGGGGACCAAATTATAAAGATCCTTGGGGGATTTGAGCTCATGCTGTGGATAGTAACAAGAAGAATTCTGGGAAGAGAATGACTTTGAAAAAATTGAAATCGGTGTGCATAAGGATTATTAGTGGATGATGTTACAGAAATCAGGGGCAGTTAGGAAACTGGTAAAACAGTCCAGGTAACTACTCATGGATGAAAAAGACCTGGAGAGATTTGAGAGGTAGGGCTCAGGTTGGATTAAAAGGATCTGGTTGACAATTGGGTGTGTTATATAAGAGGAAGGAGATTAAATAGGACAGCATGACTGCAAACCTAGATGACTGAACCCATGGAACCCAAAGAGGAGAAAGAAGAAAAGAGATGGATTTGAAAGGGAAGATAAAAGGCATTTACTTTAGAGTAGTTGAAGTCCAATGTGATGCTAGATATCCAATAGAATTTTTTTTATTTGTTTGTTTGCTTGGTTCTTGTTTTTGTTTTGGGTGGATAGTACTGAATCCAAGGCCATGTGCATTCTAGGCCATGCTGTGCCATAGAACTATAACCTCCAGGTACAACCTTCTAAAATATAATAAAAGGTTGAAATGTAGGACAGTGGTAGAGTGCTTTCCTAGCAAGTGTGAAACCCTGGATTCAATCCCCAGCAATGCAAAATAATAAGATGAAAGAAAGAGAGAAATGCTGCCTGGTGTTAAAGACAGCTGAGATAACATTCCATAATGCATGAATTATGAAAAAAATATGTAAAGACACATAGGCATAGAGGATAAAAATCTTGAACAGTACAAAAGGATACCAAGGATAGAAGTTAATAACCCTAAATATCCATCTGCAATATTGCTAAAGGTGGGTAACAAATCTAAACATGAGCTTCCTAGTGACCAAAGAAAAGAAATAGCTACTATAGTCCTATAGTCCTCATGTGTATAACTCCTTTTTTTCTTTTCTCTCCAAGAAAAGCCATTGTCCTTCTCTCAAGCACTGAAGAGATTTACCCCAGGAGTCCTCATAAATACAGATGAGCACATTACTTCATCAAATAAAACAGACAACCGCAAGTTGCATATGGCGGAGTCTCTTGGCACTCCTGGAACACTCCTAGGGTACAGTAACAAAGTACAAGTCAGTAAAAGTTATTCTACAAGGAGTCAAGCAATGAAGTTCAAGTACACAGCTCTCAAATGGCCTGTATCATTTCAGGGATGAAGAGAATACTTTGAAAGACAACCAGAAGCTTTTCTTCAACGTTCCATATTACAAACCAGTACTGAGAATAGTAAAAGCAGAGGGCTCTGGCTGAAATAAAATGAGACCCACTTTGCTGATGTTTGTCTTCAAGAGTGGCCTCTTGGAGGATTTCATGGAACTTAAGGGACATCACTAGACACAATTCTAAATCCTCTGCCCCAGGAGAACTGAACTAGACAAATTTACTTGGGGCAAACAATCAAGAATATGTCTGATCGTAGCTGCGCTTTTGCTAAGGGCCAAGCAACATAGATACTAAAATATAGTTTGTTCTAAGTCCATTGATAGCCCATATGGCACTTCTTTGTGAGGCAGAAAAATATGTTAAAATTAGTATATTTTTACAGAACCTTAATTGTTCTGGCCATGAGCTATTTTCCAGAACCCCATGGACAGCAGCCAGCATGCACATACAGGCCCACTCTAGCTCCCTTGCCAATGTGACGATTCACAGACACATTTCATCACCACGGGGAAGCACACTGCATGCCCTCCCTCCCATTCTGCAGGTGAAAAGACTGCTACATTTCAGATTGGAGCTGCCACAGAGCTAAAGAAGGACCTCTGGGAGTGGTAGGGGACAGGGCACAACCACAGGCTTATGTGTTCACAAGTCAGTACCTGCTATATCGAGTGCACAAGGCCATGGGCTCAGCAATGGGTTTATGGGGGAAAGAATTCCCCCTTCTACCCTAGAAGCCCTGGAATCTCAATTCCCCTCCACATGCTCCCTTGCAAGTTAGCATCTATCAATGAATTGTGGCCCCTTTATGACATATCTTTGAATATCCAGACATACCCTCAAATATGGATATAACACATTGATAATGACAAATTCACATGCTATTAAGAAACAAAGGGCATTGTATCATGATATTTTCAACTTTACTTTCGTGTATCAATGGATGGTCACTCCACTTTTACTGAAAGATGGACTGAAATCAGGCTATTATTTCATTAGAAACTCCAACACAGGGTTTTTGCCAGACATGCAAATGCGTGTACACACACACACACACACAGTGAGAGATGTGATTACAACTGTATAATATGGAATTGAAACAAACACTTTAGAGTGAATATTTTTCAGAAAATATCATGGCCAATTATGCCACAGAAGCAGTAGGAAAAAAAAAATCTACATCTATCTTGTCACCATAAAATAAAATAACTTCCTGGTGAAGTTACAAAGTTTCTTCCTGGTGACAAACATACCCATGGGAAAGCTGGCCTTATACATAAAAATGAATTTGAGTCAGTGCCACATTAGAGTGTGTTTGATAAAAATGATTATATTTTAGGGTTGTTGATTCCAAGCTATTTCCAAAGTTATAAAGTAACTATGTTGTAGGACCAGCTCTCTGTTGAAGCCGCCCTTTTCATGACACAGAATCACCCTGGGCCAGACACGGTGGCACACTTCTGTAATCCTAGTGGCAGGGGAGGCTGAGGCAAGAGGATCACAAGTTCAAAACCAGCCTCAGCAATTTAGTGAGGCCCTAATCAACTCAGTGAGACTCTGTCTCTAAATAAAATACAAAAAAAGGCTGGGGATGTGGCTCAGTGGTTGAGTGCCCCTGAATTCAATCCCTGGTACAAAAAAAAAAAAAAGAATCACCCTGAAATAGAAAACTTTGTCCATTCTCATTAGTGGGAGGCATGTATTCAGCACATCTAAAATCTATTAAGGTCATTAAAATGTAAATTAAGGAAAAGATGGACCAAAAGCATATTTGCTCTACTATGAATGGCTGTAGTTAGGAAGCTAAAAAGAGATTTTTAGAATGAGTAGCCAAAGAATGAATGATCCAGGATGAGTAGCCAAAGATTCACACATAAATATTTTTAATTTTTCATCAATCTTTGTATTTTTCTTGGAAAAAAAATATTAATATTATCTTAACACAGGTTACTATGAGCCTTGGTCTCCTCTTAAGCTGTCTCGCCAGCCAAAAGCTCTGTATGAACACTGCAAAGGAAACTAATGCCTTCACAGCTCCTTCTGTGATTACCTAGGCCAGGACCCAACTCTCAGCGTGGAAGATGCTAGGGCAGAGTGGCTTGCAGAACCTTCTGGACTCCTGCAATCATCATATCTCCTAGCTGTCACTAACAAAGCAGAGTACCAGTAGGAAACCTAAGACAGATCTGGAACAAAAGAAAAATCTACAACAGATCCTAGGTAATAAGAAAAAGATTTTGATTCAGGAAGTAACAGCAAGATTCCTCCTAAAAACACCCACATGTTTTAGGTTTTACACTGACCACACTGCTCTTCCTCATTACATCCCTTTCCCAAGAAGCTTGAGGGCAGAGAATAGGAGACCAGCATTGATGGAGCTTTCTCCATTGAACCTGCTGCTAACATTTCACACATAAATAAAAGGAGACTCTGCTGAGCTGATGGAAAATGCAAGATGGAATTTGAACACAGGTTTGTCTTACTAAACCATGTTGCCTTTCTTTTCCCCAAATGCCTGAATCTCACTAAATTATGCCTTAGAAGACACTGGGATTCATTCTGATGTCTTTAACTTGAGGAGCCACACAAAAGTTCACTGTAACAAAATGAAAGGACAAGACACACATTCCACTCCACTGTTTGTATAACACAAATGAAAAAATGCTATAGCTATGATAAAATATGGTATGCAGGAGATGTGCTATCCATGATGGCATGAATAATTTATATCATGAAGGTCGTCGAATTTCCAAATCAACTTATTTACTATATATCTTAGCATCCAAAATGTATTTGCAAGGTTAGCTCTAAACTGATGAATACTAAGAGAAATAAAAACACAGTTTTCTCCCTTTAGCCTTAGTTTTCTAATAATTTAAAACCCAAACTATGAAAAATGTGCCTTATACTTCATATGCATTTCATTTTCCTTTAAATATATTCTTATCATTGAAGCCCTTGAATATTTAGAAGGTACAAACCTTAAAAAATAAAATAAAAACTGTTCCAATTTGCTTTCAGCCTGAAGGAATAGCAATGAATGGGAGAAAAGCAAACTGTGATTATGCATATCCCCATAGTGCCATCTCATGGCAAGTGTGCAGAGAAGAGGGCTCAATAATGATGGGCGATTAACAGGCTAATTTTTGATAACAACGTTACACATTCCATTTCATCTTCTATCATGTGCTTACCATATGCTACTATATACAAATATTGACCTCAGTCCTCAGTACTCCATAGTCCTATGAAGTACTTATCCACATTACCTCTCATTTTAGAGATGAGGAAACTGAGGCATACAGAATTAAGTGACAAACTGAGCTCACAAAGGTAGTTAGTTGTTTGCAAGGAACCTCAGCAATCTTCCTCGGAAACAAGAGAAACTAATGTTGTGAGTCAACATTGATACAAGCAATTCCTCATGTCCCTGAAAAAGTATATCCTTTTCAACCCTGTGGGTTCTGTTAGAAGATTGTATGAGGCAAGTCACATACCATTTCACTAAATCCTCATAATAAAACTGTGAGCAATTATTCCTATTTTGTTGCAAAAGAGAATTATTATGAAGCATGTTAAATAAGTATGCTGAAAGTCACCTCAGCCAGAAGGTGTTAAAGTTGGGCCAGAAAACAGCCCAGACACCACAGCACTTGCATTTACCACAGTACTCCTGAGGTACCAGATGACCTCCAAGCTGAGGGTCCTCAACTATAAAATGAGGGCAACAGTCCTCCCACAACCTTTAGGGGAGTAAAGATGAAATAAAATATAGAAAGTGTTGCAGGTGAGGGCATGCCAGAGGATGTGTTCTCACTAAGGAGTTGTCATTGTTCCCACTGTCATTGGTCTCTCAACATTAAGAAAAACCCTTACTCCAGCTATACTTAAGGAACACTTCCAGTGCAATCCTGCCCTGCAGCAAAGAAACAGGAGATGATTTTTCAACATCCTAATCTTGTGACTTGTGCTTTATTTCTGAAGAGCTAAGAACACTCTTCTACCAAGAGTCTCATTAAAGATTCACACTGACCCTGTGAAGGAGAAAACAGGTATTATCATCTCTATTTAATGAGAAAGTAACCTCTGGCCTTGCAATGACAAGACGTTTAGTAACGTTCTCAGGCCTTTTAACCACCAACTACTGCCATGAACCTCAGTCTGCAGACTCCAGAACAGTAGTGAAAGGTCATGACATCAAATGTGAGCATGTAATGCATAGTTATGTATCATTAAAAAAATATTAAATTGCACTGTTTGGGGTTTGCTGCATTAATAAATGCAGTCAGTTGCATCATGTATAAAGCCACAGAAAATTCTGCAGAAAAGTTGACCCAAATATTTTACGTATCTCTGAACAAACTTTTGCCAGGGGACATAATAGAAGGAGAGCTTGAAATAGGTTTTCTGACACTTTCAAAGCTACAACTTGGTATGGTGACAGATATTACTATATTATCACTTTCTTCTAGAGCTACAGCTTTTTAGGAAGTCTGCAAGCCCTGTTTGAAAAAGAAAGAAATCATATTCCCAGATTTGCTTGTCACCAAACCAGTCATAAGACATGGTTCTGGTCAATGATTTGTAGGCATAAGTGTCTAGAGGTGTGAAGACCTTGCTGTTAAATGAAAATATAAAAGCCCCAAAGAAAATATGATCTTTTGCCATTGGCCTCTTTTCCAAAGAACACAGATATAATACCTTAAGTTGCTAGAATTATCTTCAGACCAGAGATTGAATATCATCTTCTAAAAATAAATGAGTTCAGAAATACAAAAGAATCCTGAGAGTCAGACTCAGCTTCATCATGGGGCTACAGCTACTGTTTTAGAACACGAACTAGTAGACTTTCTGTTTTGTGAAAACAATAATCCCTTTATTTTAAAGCTACTATTTTGTGTGTATTCCATTGCATGAACTAAAAGCAACTTAAGTCCTACAGTATCCATGTCACTAGGGGCAGATGTTCTATACATACACATCTATCCATATGAATGTGTCTCTCTAACTTACACAAACTGAAATACAACTTTTCATCTCATGTGATTCAAGCAACACTTTGGAACATCCTGATGACCTGAACATGGTTAGCTATTTCATATAATACACACGTTAGTCCCAGAAAATTATTTGCATCTGTTGCATTTCTCATACCTGTTACTCCAGCGAAGAAAGAGGTGCTTAATTTATGATGGTAACTGCATACAAAGAAGCTATATAAATGAGTTTGTTCTCATTGAGGGATCTGAGGCTGCCGACCAAAGAAAGGTAGCAATTACTCTGGTTAAATGCCCCAGATTCCTCAGTGAGAACAAATCCATTCACACAGGCAGAATGTGCAAATCTTCCACTACTCCCTCCATTCTAAAGAAAGAATACATCTATACAACTTCCTTCTATGCAGATGCCATACCCTCTTGAAGGTATCATGGCACATTCTTGTGATTTCAGAACCAGCTTGTCATCGCTCCATGGAAAGTCATCTCATTTCCTGAAAGAATCATCTCATTACTCCTAACATTCTTAAGTTTACTGTTGGCCTGTGCCAAATGAGAAGTGCTAATGGATCAATTTTAAGATGTGAAGGGTTTTCAGGATGATTTCTGGGCTTCTGGTCTGGTGAAGCATGCAGCCATTATTGAGATGGTGATATGGAGGCAAGAACTGGGCTGTGGGATATGCAGGAAATGAAGAACTCTGCTCTCAGATACTTATGTGAGAGCTGTCTACCAGATATCAACGTGGAGCTGTTGATTGGTAAGTGGATGCATGAGGTCAGAGAAGAAGTCAAAACAAGAGATATGGGAATGAATACGGAGAAATGAGCTTTGTTATGAAGCTGTAGGAATAAATAAGTTCATCTTGGAGAGTGAACAAAGCTGGGAAAGAAATGACAGAGTCAGAGCCACACCAATTTAGAAGTCAGGAATGGAGGCCCAAAAGAGGTAGCCATATGTATGTATGCATGTATATATGGAAGAATTTAATGTTTCTCTCTCAATTGAAGAAAGTGTTTGAAAATGA
The DNA here is from genome assembly GCF_047511675.1 of Marmota flaviventris. Taxonomy (NCBI): domain Eukaryota; kingdom Metazoa; phylum Chordata; class Mammalia; order Rodentia; family Sciuridae; genus Marmota; species Marmota flaviventris. Next base: position 92,266,845 of record NC_092508.1, read on the forward strand.
GGGAGTAGTGGAAGATTTGCACAACTAAGAATGTTACTAAGTATGGAAAAGAGAATTCAGACACAAACCAGAAGTTAATTCATGTAGTCATACAGCCCTGTGCCAGATATCTGACAAATTACTCCTATTTTAGAAATAAGTTATTAATATTTCACTGTATCAGCCCCAAACATTGAAAAGAAAATGTTGAATATTGTCTAAACTTTTAAATGTCTTAAGTAGAAGATTTCTATAGAGAAAATGTAAAAGTTTAATACTGTAATAGAAATAAGTTTAAAAACATAGTCACTAAAGAAAAAACAAAAATCTATAATATCCTACTTAGAGGAGTTTAGGTTAATTATGTAAAGAAAACACATTCCATTTGAAAATCTTACATTGTAAAAAGAGTGATAAAATAGATATAATGCCTTCTGTAGATAGTTTAAGAAATAAAATAGGTACCTATGGTGTTAGTCTACAGTCCGTCCTTCTTGAAGGTACAGGGATTTAATAATCTCTTTTTACCAAATTGTATACATACGTGCACATTATATATGCATACACACATTATGCAAATTATGCAGAGAAGGGAATTTATGTGGGCTAATATTTAATAGTTACTCTAAAGAACTTTATAAGATTTTAGGATAACTAGACTGTATGAATAAGATGCATCCTTTTTTTCAAATGTGTTGACCTTTAAAATTAAAAATACTTAATTACTCATTAATATTTCCTACAATATAAAATTCTAAATATTTAATGTCAGGACAATTATCCAGTTAAACTGTAAACATAGCTTTGTGTTCTCTTGATTAATTATGCATCCACTGTTGCAAAGGAATTTATTGAAAAATGTGTCCACAATTGACATGAAAATAATAACGTGTTTATAAGCCTGTAAAATTTTCTAGCAGGCTCCTCCATTGTATTTTAATAGTTTTCATTTATTATGGCAGTGCACTGACCATTAATAATTTGCTCATTAGATTCTTTGGTAGAATGTTCTTTGGTCCTGTGTCATCTCCACTTCCCCAAACAGTGGAGTAATTCTGAAAGCAAACATCCCAAACAACGTTGAAATGCAAAAGGACTGTTTATATTTTCTTTAATTTTTTTAGATGTTGGTGAACCTTTATTTTATTCATTTATTTATATGAGGTGCTGAGAATCAAACCCAGTACCTCACACATGCTAGGCAAATGCTCTACCACTGAGCCACAACCCCAGCCCCAGACTTTTTATTTTTACAGAGACCACAAGGAAAGTTGCAAGAATATGTTTGATCAACAGAAGACACACTATATCCTTTGTACTGGCATCTTCAAAACTGTGAATGTTTTAAACAGATGAACACAGCCTGAAGGCAACTGTCTCAAAGTACATTTCATTTATCATTTTCCTACCTTAAAAAACTGCAGTGCATTCAATCAATACTATCTAATTCCAATCCCAAAGAACAGAAATTAATGCTCTTCATCTTCATTATCATATCACAATATTAAAATGTATGTGTACATAAACATACACATTTATCAGGTATAATGTTACAATTTGCCATATGTACATAATGTATAATGGTCAAAACAGGGAAATGGGCATTTCCATCTCCTTAAACATTTATTTGTGTGTGTGTGTGTGTGTTGGGAGCCTGCCAACTTTTTTACTTCTCTCAATTTATATAAATAAATTGTTGTAAACTATAGTTACCCTACAGTGCTGATGAACACTATAACTTATTCATACTGACAGTATTTTTGTACCTGTTATCTGACATCTTTCTGTCCCTCATTCCCCAACCCTTCCATCTAATAATCACATTCTACTCTCTACATCCATGAAATCAACTCTTTTATCTTCTGGATATCAAAAAGAACATGTGGTATCTGTCTTTCTGTGCCTGGCTTACTCCACTTAATATAATGTCCTCCAGTTCAATCCATGCTATTGCAAATTTCAAGATTTTGACCTTTTTAATAGATGAATAATATTTGTTGTGTATATATACCACCTTTTCTTATCAATTTATTTGTTGATGGGTACCTTAGTTGATTCCCTATCTTGGCTCTCCACCCACAGTGCTGTAGCTATCTCTTTGGTATGCTGACTTCACTTCCTTTGGATACATACCCAGCAGGGGGATAGCTGGATCATACACTAGTTCTGTTTTTAGTTTTCTGAGGAATCTGTTTTCCATAATGGTTTCACTAATTTATATTCTCACCAATTACAAACACAATACTTTTAAAATGCTCAACTGGCCAAAACACAAAACCAAAAATTTCAGAGTGATTTGTCTCAGAAACAGAACAAAAGTTCACTGGGTATCCTGGCAATTTGCCACCGGAAATTTTACATTCACAAGTTTAATTACAAACTTAGATAAGTGGATTATAATGAAAGATATCTCTAGCAAGGGAGCCCAGACAGATGCATCATGAATGCATTAAAGAAAACACCAGAGAGAGAACTTTCCATCAGCAGTAAGATTTTAATTAAACAGCAATAGGACGGATCTCTTCTGTGAAATGATATTACTGTTACCCACATAGTTCATTAAAACTATTTACTATCTTATTCGAAATTACTCCACTCTGAAAAGTATGTTTAAACCTTTCACTCTCATTTAAGAGGGAAGAAAACTGAGGAGAGAAGAGGACCAATGAAGAACTGTGGGACTAAAAAATAATTTCTTTGTGCACTGTCTTTGCAAGCCACACTGATATAGCCCCACACTGCATGGAGACACACGGGCTTCAGAAGAAGGCAAATAAGCCAATATTGATCACCAAGGTATCCACTGAAGTAGCAAGGCCCAAACGGGACAGCCAGGAAAAGAAAGATGGCTTTACTATCATTTCCTTCTTGGCATAAACTAACTCACTTACATGGAATGCTAGCACGCTGAAGACATGCATTTTCAAAAACTTAAAAATCCCTGAAGTGTGGCATCCAAACAAGAGTTTAGAGAGGCTTTATTTTCTTTATCTTGTATTCCTAGCTTGTAGTCCAACATCTGGACCCAGTAAGGACACTGAAGATGTTAAATAAATGAAGGAATGAATGAAGCAAATAGATACGTTCCATTATAATAATAGATCATAGTATAATAAGATTATAATGAACAATAAGGCTAGAAGAGCCCAAATTCTCAAACACTTAGGGAAAACTGATTCCCAGTTCTGGGTCCTCCCAAAACATTACAACATTCCGTTTTTCACAGACCTTAGATACCTAACTTCTTTCATTTCACCCTATCATCATGACACATTTAAAAAGCAAATATTTTCCAGGTCACAGGCAATTCCAAAGCTGAAGTAAGCTCTGACAGGTACGATGTTGGAAGATCTCTAAGGCTTCAAAGAGAGATGCTTTTTCTGAATGTGATGGTACGTGGAAAATAAAATGTCAAACTGAAGCTTTAATAAGCAAGCCTTAATTAATGATTAAGTAAAGTTCTTAAAGAAAATAAATGAATTATATCCCCTGGACTAACAGTCTTGGAATGTCAGATGCCTTATAATTTCTACAAATAGTCACTCATATTTTTTCAGAGTTAAGAGTGAGGAAGAGTTACGAAAGCTTCAAGGAACGTGGGTCTTTTAAGATAACAAGTTTTAATACAATCATTTTCTATTAAAGTTCAGAACATAACTTCCTTCAGGCCTGATTTCTGCTGTATCATTGCACTAGATATTAACAGCAACACAAATATGACCTCTGTAAGCTGGGGAAAAAGAAATAACACTCAGAAATCTGAAGGTCAAAAAGAGGTACCCATGGGAATGAAGCAATTGTCTGACACAGAGAAAGAAATAGCAGAGATTCTTCAACGCTTTAAAACAAAATGACACAATCTAAATACATTAGTACCCACATAAGGTGAGCTTATGAAGCACTGGGTAAATGACAAGAATGAAATGATACTCTCACAATGTTTAAAAAAGAAATCTCACTTTTTCCTGGTTGGGTACATTGTTGGAAGTGATAATCACACTTACTCAATAGGTGTTGATAATCCTTTTGGGAAACCAGAGCTAAAGCATATCCTCCAAGCTGAGCAAATCCTATTTTGCATGGAATTGTATATTTATGAGACAAAAAGTAACACAGTGTCACCTTGTGGGTCAGGTGTCTGTCTGGTCTGTGGCCACCACTGCACTTGAATCCTCCACCTGCTTTAAAAAAAAAAAAATGCTTGTCATTGGTCACAGGGTAGGAGACAAGGTGGAAGGCTGCACTCCAATAAATCTTTGTCACCATTTAGAAAAATACCATAGCATAATTCTTAAAGAGGATCGGTCACTTCGGGAAAAAACACCATTGTTAATAGTGTTCATTTTATAATCAGATCCAGTGCAGATATCTTCCGAGGGGATGACTGTACCCTTCCTCAACCATCTCCACTGTTTTTGTAAACTTCCTCCTCCTCTCCCTCTAAGGCAAATCTCCTTACATCTTCTAACTCACAAACACAAGAAGGAATGAATGTTAAAATCAATATCAAAACATATAAGAGAACATTAATAGCACTGATAGGTACTCTAGAAGGATCAAGAAATTGAAAGCGTGTGGGAAGACATCTCCACAGCTCAAAGCTTCTCCACTATTCTTTGCAGGAATGAATACTTCCAATGACAGAGAAATTAATACAATGCCCCCTAAAGCAGTACATTCCAGTTTTGGACAGCTCTTAATTATTAGGATGTTCATCTCAAATTGTAATGATTGTTTTCCTTTCTTAATCTAAAGCCTTTGATCTTAACTCTTCCCTTTACAGTTAGAGCTAAAGTATTTCTCATCTTTCTGACAAATGATAAAACTCCAAGACTTAACTTTTCTAGGTTAAGCCTGTCCAGCTCATTCAGCCACTGCCCATTAATCAGGGTTTCAATCCTTCATCAAAATAGCTTTTTTCTCCAGGAGGTGAAGGGCAATTCTCTGAGGGACAGGGCTGTGAGAGACAGGCAGCCAGCAGGTAAAGGGTACAGGGTGGCATAATACCCATGCCAGAAATAAGATTATCATGAACAATTGGGCTAGGAGAGTAAAAATTCTCAAACACTATGGAAAACTGATTCCCAATTAAGGGTCCTCCAAAAATAAGTATAAAAAATAAACTGGTGCACGTAAGTGTTCATGTCAGGGTTTATTATAAATATTAATTAGGAACATAATAACATTAATTAGAAAGGCAGTAACCCAAAAGCGTATTATGGGGAAATGATTAACTTTGCTACTACCTTCTCAATGGAATATTGTATAACCACATTGTTTTAGCTACGAAGAGAATAAAATTATGGAAAATGTGTACATGGTGACTTGAAAAATCTTCAATATTATGTTTGTCTAAAATTATGAGGAAAAAATCTACACATTAAATTTCAAAAGAAATAATATACTAAAAATGTTAGTTGTGTATGCACAGTAGAAATAGAGATTTTATTCTTCTTTGTCCTCTTTTCAAACTTCAATTTTAATAACAATGTGTATTTCAAAACACCTCAATTTTACATTTTTTTTTAAATTTTGGAGGACACACTGTGTGTACCCAACACCAACATGAGCACAATTTGCAGCACATACTGAGTGCTTAGTAAAAGTACCTGCTCTCTGCTGGAAGAAGCCAGCTCAGCAAGACCATCTCACTGCACTGTGTGGATTTTGGCAATTTGTCAGTGAAACGATGTTTTTCCCAGGAAGGAAAATAATCTTGCTGCAAAAGAAACTTTAATGACTACTTTAAAAATAGTATTGTTTCCCCATGTAGCCATTCTTCTCCAAGTAGCAAAGAGGGGCATGCTTTCCCTCTCTTTTGTGCTATACAAAGCTCATCTAAACTCAGAGTTACCATCAACTTTTAATGGAAATGCCTGGAGCAAGACAGGAAGCAGACCCTTGGGCTTCGTGGCCCAGTGTATATAATCAAGGTTTGTTGCAGAATAACTTTGATATTGTTTATCATGAAAATTGAAATAAATGTAAATGATTTGCCTCTTTCAAGAAGGTATCCTCAGTTTGATTTATTTTTGTTGAAGCTGCTCCTGTGTTTGGTAATGAAGGCTTAAAGTCAAGCAGAGCTAGAAATGCCTGCTTCTCTCTGTTTATCCTTCTCACCCCTAAGAGTTGTTCTTCTCAGTGCCCTAAGTCAACCAAAGTCCACTGCAATACCTTCTTCCCTCAATATTCTCTGTTGCAATTGGCTATCCATTCAAAGAACTGAGTCCAAATTCTCTCACAGTGACAGTCAGTGCTGCAGCCAACTGCCAGCTGATTTCATTTAATATTTGATGAATTTCGAATGCACAAGAATCTGGATGGTCCCTCTGATGCTGTGAAAATCTGACACACACCTAACTTCGTGGTATTATGTCTCAGGCGACACAGTGAGCAGAGCCTCATAATCCTGCTCCCTCCTCTAACACCATACTTCATATCAAACATTGCCATCATCAATTATTTAATAATTACCAGAAAACAGAGAAAAACAGTTTTGTGCTCAGGTGAAAACAAGAAAAACTGTATGTGGCCCCTCCTCTGAGGCTGCTTATCAACTAATTGACAATTACTGGCCACATAATAAAGGTTTCATTAACAAGGTACCCTGTGTAAGTGCCAATCTCTCATTGCAGATCATAAGTGTTCTAGGAGCTTCTAGAATGAGTTCCAGGGGCAGAGTCTGAAAGATGAGGAGAGTTCAGACAAGGTTGGACCACAGGAAAGCATGAAGCATCCAGTACAGGAATGGCACACACTAAAGTGCTAAGACTAGAGCCTTAGAAATAGAGGGAAGCCTCACGGTAAAGGATCTGAACCAAGAGCTTTTGATGTAACTCAATGAGCAATGGATTTGGAAATTCAGGCCCATTAAATTGGTAGTTAAGTCCATGAAAGTAGAAAATAGAACAAGTTCTCAGGGTAAGAGAAAGAAGTACAGAAAGAGCAGAGGGCAAAGGGCTGATCATATTTAAGAGGAAGAATAAGTAGATTTTGCTTCATGTTCTCTCTTCTAGGTTAAATGCCTTTATGAATTCAATTGCTTTACGAACTTCTCTGGGACACACAGGAAGCATAAATGGCCCCTCATCTAGGGTCTTCTCCTTCATCTTGACAAATTATTAACTGCCCAACATATGATCCCAAAGCATGCTGTGCAATAATTATTTATGCATCTCTCTCATACATCACACAGTGAGCTTCCCAGAGGTAAGGATTCTGTGTTATCAATTTTTATATTCCTATCTCAGTGCCTAGACACTTAATCAATGCTTATCAAATGTTCAATGTCCAGCAAAGAAATAAAAGTGATCTGATACGTAGAAGAGAATCTAAAACAGCAAAATTTTGTGGAATAATATTAATAATGCCTGACTGAATTCAGATGATGGGGTTCTGGACATGGACTTGATGTTATAAGTGCAGACTTTGGGGATTTGGGAAAGTAGATCCAGGGACCTGTGTGGGAGAGCTGGGAGTTGCTGGGCCCACAGAGCAGGCTGAGGTATTCAGGCTGAGCCATTCCACAATGGCTCCTGATGATTCTCACCTCCCCACGGCCACACTTGGCACAGTTCTGCCCCCTCACTGAATGGGAAAATGTGAAAGTGACCTCATGTGAGTTCCTGAGCTGGGTCATTAAAGATCTTAATACTTTTGCCCTGCACTCTCTTATTCACCTGCCCTATTGTGCAGACACACCAACTACGGAGTCCATACAGTAAGGAGATGAGAGCCCCTGCCAATGGCCACCACTAAGTTCCACACTTGTATGGTCGTCTCCTTAGAAGCCAGATGAACCTGCAGCTGACACCGGCACTAATCCTTCTCAAAAAATGCTGCACCAGAGACTCAATGAGAGTTCTGTTTTAAGATACTAAACTTTGGAGTAATTTACTATGCAATAAATGACTAGCATACCTAGATTCTTTCTATTTCTCTCGATCTCCTACCAAAATGGAAGAAGATAAATATGGATAGTCCAAAAATAGTAACTCCCACAAAGGCTTGATGATTCTGCTGATGGAGTAAAGACTGGAGAGTGGACTCAACCATATTCAAAACTGGCTTGCTCTGACTCGAGGTAGGTCTCCTCGCCCTTACTGAAACTCCATTTCCTCCCCTGCAAAATGAGAAAATAATACCTAATGCACAGGTTTTCTGTGGTTCAAATGTGATAAATTTTTAAGCACTCAACATATAATCTGACATATAGTAGGTGTTCAATAAATATAAATTGAATAACAATCTAAGAACAGTTCAAAGAGAAACTAGATTTTAAAATAAGCGAAGGAAAAAAATAGAATGTAAACTATAATACAGTGAAATTCTAAAATTAGATTACTGCCTTACACAAAATATTTCTATGCCAAATCCTGACTCCTACATGTAACAGAACATACTCTTGCTTCTTCAGCAGATACTTCCTGTCCTACCCACATCACCAGCCTCCTGGCCCCTATCCTAATTTAAGTTAAATTAAGTCTCTCAATACATATTAGTGAGTGCCTACTATATACCAAGTATTATTCTTGGTGGTAAGAATATAGCAGGGTAAGCTGTGCTTCCCTCTGGGAATCAGTATTTCAGGCAGAAGGAATAGTAAGTGCCAAGGTCCTGAGGTAGGAAATTTATGAGAGTGGAGTAGAAAGAGTAAGAGGAGATATAGAGGAAATAATTTCAGAAGAGCAAAAGAGCACAGGTAAGCCACTGTAATGATTTTTTTCTTTTACTATGAGTAAGAAGAGGAGTGACAATAGTATTTTGAACAAAAGAGTGACATGATTTGTCTTACATTCTAGCAAGATTTCTCTGGTTGCTGTGTTAAGAAGAAACTATAGGAGGAGTAAATATAGGAACAGGGAGATTTATTTATAAAGGTAGTTATGAGTGGAGGTTGAAAGAATTATTTAAATTCTAGAAATATTTTTAAGGTAGTGACAATAAGATTTGCTGATGGATGAAATGAGAGTACAAAAGAGGAGTCAGGATGACTTCTTTTGGATACCAGCAACTTGAAGAATGGAACTGCTAACTAACAGGAAAGCTATGAGATGCAACAAAGAGGTTTGGGGTAGGAAGGGACACTGGGAATTCAATTTTTGATGTTGAGACTGTTTATCACACCTCCAAGTAGAGAGAGCAGATAGGAAGTTGTACACATGACTATGGTTTGAGGGCAAGCCCTGGGTTGGTGGGGTAGATTTGGGAGGCACTCCCCACATAGTCTGTGAACGTGGTAGAGGAGGTCAAGGGCTGTAACACAGCAATTGCGTGTTCCATCGGCTCATGGCCCTGTCTCCTCGAGTCCTCCCTCATTCCACCTCCCTGGCCTCCCAACCCCTGCCCTCAACTCCTCAGATAAAACAGTCCTCTTCTCCAATCCACTCCAGCATGACATTGGGCTCCACACTCACTTCTTGCAATACCAGATTTTAGAGATTGATTTGGTTTCTTTTTATGCTCTTTTACCCCCTGGTATCCACTGGGAGAACTGATGGCTGGTCCTATTCCTTTTCCACTATGGCTCAACTAATGGGTCTTGACCCTTCCTCCCCTTCCTTGATGACAACTTTAGTTCTGGGTTTCCCTTTTGGGTTCATATCATTCCTCTTAAGAAAAAATACCAAAGAACTTGAAGAGAAGCCTTTCCTAATGAACACAGTAGCATCCAAACCTGGACAGGTTTGCAGTGTCTTCCCCTCTGGGGTTCTTCCCAGAGGCAGGGGGCTCACACCCACACCAGCCCTCTCATCAACCCCTTCATCCCACCTTATTTGAAGAATGCCACTCACTCTTACCATGAACTCATCTCTAGAAACTATAAGTTCTTCTATTCTCTCTTTTCTTTCTCTTTTCTCCTTTATTCCAGTGCTAGGGACTGAACCCAAAGACCCATGCATGCTAGGTAAGTGTTCTACCACTAAACTACATTGCCATCCCTGTTTTCTATTCTCAAAATAGTCTCTTCTTTAACTATCGTCATCATCGATTAGCATATTGGCACAGAGCTGGTTAACTTCAAATCCATTTTTCTCTGCACCAGATTCAATTATTTGAGTAGCGACTTTTTAATCCTAGTTAAGTGGCTTTTAAAACAGGCACACGCATAACAGTTATATCCTTACAAAGAATATTCACGGGCATGTGGAGGCCTTATTTCTGACACTTTAAAAAGAGCTAATGTTTGCTTCTTCTGAAAATGATGAAATTATGGTTCATCAAGATTAAGTGACTTCTCTAAAGACATGATTCATACTTAGGAGTTATGACTCTTGATTTGTAACGTGTTAACACATCACTGTGAAGGAAATAACAAGTTGATTGATAACAAGTGTCAACAGTAAGACACTCCTAATTTCCAAGGACATTAGTTCATTGATGTAGTGTAGCTGAAACCATCTCACATTTCTTCCCACACATGGGAAAGAAACAAGAATTGTTAGCCCAACCAACGTTTCTAGGAAGGTCATAAGAACCCAGGGTTCAAATTGTATCTCAACTCCTGTAATTTGTCCTTCCCTGCTGTCACTCCCATTATGGTTCAATTAACAGTGGAAGCCGGGAGCAACTTGATGAACATCTGTCGCATCCACCTGGAAATAATTCAATAAGGGTGCACCACGGGAAGATATTATGGGACATCAGCCTACTATTTTTTTTTTTTCATCTTCACACTGGGTGGCGAGAGCAATTCAGATGATGGGAGGAAAAAGAGGACTTGATCATCTGGAAATATTAGGTCAGTTTCTCAGGGCAGCATTCCCACACGTATTGGAAAGGAATATGAAAATATTAACGCAAATGGACTAGACTTGTGAAGCAACAATGGCATCAATATTTTAGATAGTATAAAGAAAATAATAGTGTTAGTAGTATATCGTCTGAAAGAACATGTTTTTGATGTATTACTTAAGCATTTCACAGGATGCCCAGGGATGATCAGAAAAATGGACAAAAATGTGAAGGGCCATTAGCCTTATATTGCATGGAATGAACAGACAATGACAATGAGGATGTAAGCCTGGGACGAACCACAATTCGGCATGTCTGCAAGTCCCATGGCAGGTCCAGCCATCGCTGGACACACCTATCGATTCCCTTTTTAAATAGCTACTATTTCTTGATTTTTTTTTTCAAACTAGACATTTGCAATTCTCCCAAGGAATCATTCTAAAACGTAGTAAAAATGTTCTGTCCAAGCCTAGGATACTATTAATTTAATAATCATCACTTTAAAATTGTTTTTTAATTAGCCTATCTAAGTAACAAATCTCTGTTCCCTTGCACTGTTAATTATTTTCCTCAACTGCTGTGTTCAACCATGGTTTTAAGACATCTGTTTCTAACACTATTCTCAACCAAAATAAGGAGTGCATAATATAAGGTTTAAGAAGAAGGCTCAAGGAACTGCAGATACTTCAGAATTAAAAGGCAGGATGCCAGTGCATAAATACAGTCACCTTCAAGTAATACAATGGGAAGAGAGGCAAACAGCTATTCTCTACAGATGCCCGAGCAGCAAGAAACAGGTTTAACCTGTAGGTGTGAGAGAGAGGATTTAGTTTAGACAGAAAAAAAAAATGATATATCAATGTTCAACAATAGAGAACCATTATTATGAAAAAGAAGAACTCCATTTTCCTCAAATTATCTTAAACTATGATCATATTTTAAAATATGGTCATATTTTATAATATGGTTATTTATTTTGTTGGAGTCAATATTATGTTTGTATCTGGTAGAACTTCAGGTTGCTCCTGCAGTTTTATGATTTTGTCACCACTCGATAGCACTGGAATCATTTTAGTTAAGCTTAAATTCATTCATTTGTAAATATATAAATTAGGAATTATATGATTCTTAAAAAAAGAAATATATGATTATAAGTATATAAATTAGCGAATTTTACATAGTGTAGAAACACTTTATAGACATCATACAGGACAGAACTAAGTTCAAAATTTAGGAAGAGTGGAGAAAAACAACACAGGATGCCTTGAAGAATTGGGAAGGTGTGTTAGCACTTCTTTTGCTTTAGCACTTTCAGGATCAGAGAGCGGAGAAAAGGAGTCATGGACACTTTTAGTCACTTTACTGTGACATCTGGTGGGACACATACATTCTGCTTACCATGGTAGCACAGAACCATAGTCTTAACCACAGTGGACTTACCAAATGTCACAATGAGAGACTGACACTGGGGACTCAAGAATATGTCATTCTTCTTCTTGTTAAACATTTAAACTTGAACACATAATTTCATGAACTGACATTTCCTAATTGGTGACAATGTAAAACCAATATAGACAATTAAATTTTATTTTAATGCTTATACACCAAATGATCTTTCATAGAAGCCATGCCACACTTTTTGGTGACTGTAAAAATAAAATCAGCCAAAATGAATGAAAACTGGAAATAAAATGAATATCTCAAAACAGAATATCACATCAAGAAACCAATCTAGGTCTCTATTCTAAAAGAATGAAAAGTAAACATGTAAGAAAAGCATTTCAGAAATAACCCCACTTCTTGGTACCAGTTTTGAGACCTCTAAAACCATGAGCCCCTGAAATGCTTATTTTCATTGGAGGAAGTATGGGATGGGGTAGAAGGATGACAAGCACTGATGAATACTATGAACGTGTTCTCTATGAAAAAAATTAAATGGAGATTCCAGGAAAACAATTAACAGAAATTCTGAATACCACTCAAATATCCAGTTCATTGTAATTGAGTGATCTTTTACTTCAAGAGCTAAGTAAATTGACCCAAGTTCAAGAAAAGATTTAGCACTGACATTAAGAGTCATTTTGAAGAAAATATGGAAAAGGATCATGACCCTAAATACAATAATGTGAGCCTTTTGGTGAATAAAATCATAGCTGACCCCAGCCTGTTGAAAATGAATGTAGGGTATGTTTTGGAAGACCCCTCAGCCTCTTCTTACATTTGAGTTCTCTCAACTCCCTAAATGCCCATATTTACCTGGTTCCCTCTTGATAGCGCGGGACTCATCCATTCAACAGCACTTTATTAAGAGTCTTTATAACACCAGTGACTCAGAAGTGTTCTCCCACCTTTGCAATGGACAAAAATATCAACTGAAAAATACACAGAATTCTTTGTGAAATGATAAATGCAATAAGGAAATAAAATATGATGGTAAAGATCTGGGGAAGGATAGAAGGGGAATTTAAGCAGAGGGAAGATCTACCAAGGCTCATATTATTGTATTCAGGGTCATGATCCTTTTCCATATTTTCTTCAAAATGACCACAAAGGGCTTGTGTCTTTCAGGGCAAAAAGGTACTCATTGAACATTGCCAGTGATTTGATGCTACCCTCCCCACAACCCTGAAGTAGGATCACAATGAACGAGGGAATATTGACAAAAAAAATAGGGAATAAAGGCATGTGGCAGATCATATTATAGACCCTTTTAAGTAATGATAAATAGTTTGAATTTATTATAGGACAATGTGAAACCATTATAAGATTTTCATTGGAGGAAGTATGGGATGGGGTAGAAGGATGACAAGCACTGATGAATACTAGAAACAGAGTCAAATTTTAGTGAAGATATATCCATTGTTCACTTTATACATAAAAATAAAATCAGAATAGGGAAAATGCTTACATAAATATACAGAAAATCAAATAAAGCTATCTCCATAGCGCAGCACCAAGAAGAGCAAAACCATAAGCATTCTAAGTGCCAAGCTTGGAAGTATGCAGAACCAGCCACAAACTCATCTGTTATGATTTAGATATGAGGTGGCCCCAAATGCTCATGCATGAGACAATGTTAAGAATTTTCAGAAATGAAATGACTAAGTTATGACACCCTTAATTTAGTGCATGAATCCACTGATACGGATTAACTAGGCAGTAATTATAGGCAGGAAGGGTGTGGCTGAATGCTGAGAGCCACGGCTGAGTCTGTATGGCCCCTGGCATTTTGCCAACAGTATTGATTGACAGGCGCCTCTGCCTGTCCGCCTCTGCCGCAACTTTTGAGTTCTCGCACTATTTTGGAGTTCTCGTGGGGATTTCCGGGGATTCCCCGAGAGTTCCCATTGGTTGGGGAAGTGCAGGAGGAGGGATTTCCGGGAGAGATATTTCCGGCTGGGGGTTCCTGGACAAGCCTCATGGCGGTTCAGGAGGATTCCCCGGGAGCTGTGTGAAGTGTTTTCCTGCAGTTTAAAAATAAAGTTTGTTCCTGCTTCAGTGGCTCCTGATTTGTGCCCAGCCAGACTGCGGCAGCTGAAGAAGGTAGGTCATTGAGGGAGTGATGCTGGGGTTTATATTTTGTCCATGATGAGCAGGATTCTCTTTCTGCTTCCTGTTGCTATGTCCTGAGCTGCTCTCCTCCATCACGTCCTTCTGCCATGATGTTCTGCCTGACCTAAGGCTCAGAGCAATGGAGTCAACCATCTATGGACTGAGACCTCTAAAACCATGAGCCCCTAAAAGTCTTTTCCTTCTCTGTATTGTTCTGATCAGGTCTTTTGGTCATAGTAACAAAAAAAGTTGACTAAAGCCAAAACTGGTACCAAGAAGTGGGGTTATTTCTGTGTCTAACCTGACCATGAGGATCAGAAGCTTTTGGAGCCGGTTTGTTGGAGGAGAAATGTTGAAAAATTTAGAGATGCAATTTGGAAAACTATTAGAATGTTCTAAGTGGATTTTAATAGGAAATTCTGGTCGGGGCTCAGAAAACCAGGAGGCTGATAGAACTGCAGATGGTAAAGACCAGGCTCATGAGATTTCAGAGGAAAAGGAGGACTCTGTTGGAAACTCGACTAGAAGCCATTCATATTACATTCTGGCAAAGAAATTGTCTATATTTTGCCTGTTCCTGAAACTTTCTATGAGGCTGAATTTAAAGGTGATGGACAAATTAATCTGGTGGAGGAAATTTCAAGGCAGCACAGCATTCAGGCAGTTGCATGGATATTACTGGTGGTTTTTAGCCATGTTTACTGTGACAATCAAAAGCAGAAACCAGAGCCAAAAGATTTTTTAAAAAAATCAGTTTGGTCAGAAAACTGCAAGTAAAACTTAGGCAGAGGAAAGTGTGGTTGTTAAAAAGATTACAACCACTAAAGACACCCTAACCACTTTACTCAGAAACAATTAGGAAAGATGGCTTGAAGGCATCCAAGGAATTGGCAAGACAACACCCATCTCAGGCTCAAAGATATCATACTATAGGGATACTGCTTCAACGAAGTTCATAGCAGCACAATTCACAATAGCTAGACTGTGGAACCAACCTAGATGCCCTTCAATAGATGAATGGATAAAAAAAATGTGGCATTTATACACAATGGAGTATTACTCTGCACTAAAAAAATGACAAAATCATAGAATTTGCAGGGAAATGGATGGCACTAGAACAGATTATGCTAAGTGAAGCTAGCCAATCCCTAAAAAACAAATGCCAAATGTCTTCTTTGATATAAGGAGAGCAACTAAGAACAGAATAGGGAGGAAGAGCATGAGAAGATCACCATTAAACAGGGACGAGAGGTGGGAGGGAAAGAGAGAGAGAAGGGAAATTGCATGGTAAAGGAAGGAGACCCTCATTGTTATACAAAATTACATATAAGAGGAAGTGAGGGGAAAGGGGGAAAAACGAGAGAGAGAGAAGTGAATTACAGTAGATGGGGTAGAGAGAGAAGATGGGAGGGGAGGGGAGGGGAGGGGAGGGGGTTAATAGAGGATAGGAAGGGTAGCAGAATACAACAGACACTAGTATGGCAGTATGTAAAAAAGTGGATGTGTAACCGATGTGAATCTGCAATATGTATACGGGGTAAAACTGGGAGTTCATAATCTGCTTGAATCAAATGTATGAAATATGATATGTCAAGAGCTTTGTAATGTTTTGAACAACTAATAATAATAATAAAAATAAAAGTAAAACTTCCTTTTAGGTTATTGTGGAATCCTGCCTGTACAGGGGGACCTAGGTAGTTGTTTGATCACGCTTTACCATCAGGTACTCAGAGGATACAGCTCTGATCTTGAAAGGCTTGGCTATTTTGTGAGATCGTGGTAGAACCTGGCATCAACTACACTACATGGTGCTGGTTATACAGGAATGCAGGATGCAGGAGTTGGAGAGTCATGTAGGCTTCCACCAAAAATTCAAAGGAAGGCATTGGAGGCCAAGCAAAGTATGGGAAGGTCAAAGTCCCTCTGATCTAGCCCAAAAGGGTGATGCATGAAGATGTGAGAAGGAAGCTGCAGTAGAGATCACTGAGATTAACAGATGTCAGTTAAAATAGGTCATCTGCCAAAGAAAGCTTCAGGAATAGAGGAGAAACAATCCAAAAGAGAGGTCATGTGGGCTGCAACCAGCAAGGCCATAGGGATGGAGCTGCAAAAGGCCTTTGAAAAGAATATCACAATGCCACATGCCCCAGACGCTAAACACAGAGCTAAAGGACTTGTTTATCCACCTGGATTTTGCTCTTGTTTGGACCCCATCTCTTCTATTTTCCTATTTCTCCCTTTTAGGATGAAAATGTTTACTCTGTGCCATTATATATTGCATATAGTAACTTGGGTTTTTTTAAATTATTTTTTACAAAGGCTCACACTTTGGATTTGGACTTTTGGGTAATGTTGGAACTGTTAAGACAATGGGGACTCTTAGAAATGGACTAAATGTATTTTGCTTTATGACATGGACATGAGCTTTGGGGGGCTAGGATGAAATATGATGATTTATATATAAGGTGTCTCCACAAATCTCACATGTGAGACAAAGCAAGAATTTTCAGAAGTGAAATAATTGAGTTATGAGATCCTTAATGTAATCAGTGCATTAATCTACTGATAAAGATCAACTTGGAAGTAACTATAAACAGGTAGATTATGGTTGGAGGAGGTAGGTCACTGGGGGTATGACTTTGGGGTTTATATTTTGTCCCTGGTGAGAAGAGCAAGCTCTCTTTGCTTCCTGATGTCATGCCCTTCTGCCTCACCTCCAGCTCAGAACAATGAAGTCAGCCATATAGGGTTTGAGACCCCCAAAACCGAGGGCCCCAAATAAGCTCTTCCTCCTCCACATTCTTCTTCTTCTCAGGACTTTTGGTCACAGTGATGAAAAAGTTGACCAAATCATAATCTGAGGCAGACAGGAAAAAACGTCTTTGTATGATATGACACTTCACACTAAGGCTTCTTATTTGAAGCAAGTGCCCAAGAAAGGGCTTTTCATATTTGGAAAAGGAATTTAAACAATAAAATAAAAACCCCTGCTGACCACCAACTGGGGAACCAACTCACAGAAAATATTAGGAAGAAGGAAGATATAGATGCTATGAAGATCCGAACCAAGGTACTCACTGCTTCCTAGTTTCACCATGATTCAGGAGCACAAAATGTCATTCTAAAACCCTAGCCGAGAAGGATAGGTAAAATGAGAAAGAAGAAAACCAAACAAAATGTTGGACTCAATTAAAGTGCTCTGTCTTTCCTTTCAAAATGTCCCTTCCCAATTTCTCATCTTTCTTTCTTATCTTTTTCTACCTTGCCAAACAGAGCACGTGCAGAAACAGGACAATGGGGAAAATGGGTACTGTGTTGAAGTCATGGTGATACTCCCTGAGAAAGTAGGAGGAGCAGGGGTGTCATGTGAAGGCTAGCTGGTGGTAGAAAAAGTGGAATGGTGGGAAAGTTAGTTAATTGAACAAATGTGCTGATTAGGTAAATATATCAAAGATCGTGGAGACCATATTCACTATCTAGTATTTGTAATTCATAGGATTTATATATTTTTACACATATAGGCATACATATACCAGATATAAAAATAATTACATGTACACATGATTATGGATAGCATGCCTGTGCATGCACACATGCATGTGCGCACATACACACACATTTCCCCATCTCTACTTCCTAAGAGGCCCTAGAAACAATAACATTCCAGTAGCCATGAGCACATTAAGTGACAAGATCTGGTCTGGAAATAACCATTCTTCAGGAAGAATAGCTTATTCTAGGCTGGTTCAAGAAAATACAAGATGACAAGATGAGTTTTGTATAATCTGTTATGCCAGAAAATAAGGATGGAGGCAGAAAAAGGTTGGGGAATATGGCAAAAGGACACAAGCCTTCTACCACTGGTCAAATTCAGGGCAATTCAAATATTAAAGAAATAAAAATAAAAACCTCCCTCTAATAACACCCTGTTGAATAAGCTAGGAATTAATGCATCCATGCTGATATAATTGAATGATTTGGGAGAAGGGGAAATTCTTTCTCATAGTAGACTGCTTACCTGCAAATGTAAAAAGAAAGAAGAAACCAGAAGTTAGATAATCATTACTTGATAATCAGAGTAGTGGTAGTTAAGAGAAACAGGAGTCATCGATGAATGCCAAGCCTAATCTGTGAGGTTTTGCATAGTACAGCAATATTGCCCCACAAAAGGTTAATAGAAAACAAAGAAAAAGTGGCATTTTTAAAATAAGAAACCTAGATACTATCTGGAAGATACAGATGCTATGAAGATCCGAAGATATAATAGATAATAGAGGATAGCATCACCAGTGATTTGATGCGTCAATATTGTGTGTCTGCTGATTCTAGGTACCGAGAAAAACCATACAGTCATTCCAATGGTATGCTGCCAAGAATACATGCCCTGAGTTTGGTCATGGGGAAACAGTGGACAGACCACATTAAGATCACACTGTAGAATAAAGGCCTGTACTCTTTAAGAATGTAGAGATCATGATAGACATGGAAGGAAAGAGAAACCGTTATTTAAAGTGGCCATTGATCCCTGATGACTAAGTGCAACACAAAATCCTAGATTGCATGTGGACCAAGGAGGAATAAGAGACTTTGGTGAAACAGATGGTTAAATTTGAACGAGGTCATCAGGACAGATAATGAGTGTATCTATGTTGATTTCCTGATTATGAGGATACATAGGCTGGTCAGCAATAATTTAAGAGAGAATTCTTATTTCCAGGAAGTGTGAACTACTTCATTTGTGCTTACACACAGAGAGAGAGATGGAGAAGTACAATAAAAAGTTAAATATTGAGAAAACTGAGTGCTAGGGCTGCAGGAGTGCTTTACCTGTTCTTTTAATTTTTCTGTAGATTTGAAACAACTTTAAAAGTTTAAAAAAATTCTAGACAAAATTTTCTAACCAAATGCCAAAACACACACAAAAAAATTAATGGTAAGAAAGGCAAATATTTGAACACATACAATGTGAATTCAACACAAAATTAATTCCGTGTGGCACTGTAAAAATAAAAATATTTGGGCGCTTTTTCATTTATAGAATAAAAATAGGCTTTTAGTAAAAAGATCAAACAAATGATAAAGCAGTCAGAAATTATAGTTTAAAATATTTTGTGAAAGAACTAAATTGAAACCTTGGCAATTATATTAGTTTTCTATTGCTATTGTAACAAATAACCACAAACTTGCTAGCTCAAAGCAAAACTCATTATCATCTAATGGGTTTTGAAGGACAAGTAGCTCAGTGTCACTCAACTGGTTCCTCTTCTCTGGGTGGCACAAGATCAAAAGCAAAGTGTCTGCAGGGTTTTCTCTTTTCTGAAAGCTTTGGGGAAGAGGCCACCTGCCAGCTATTCAGGTTGTTGGCAGAATTCAGTTCCTTGAGGGAAGACTGAAGTAGTCCTATTTCCTTGATAGTTGTCAACCCAGGTCAACATTATCCTCTAGACACATCTCTTTATTCCTGGCATGTGTCCCTCTATACATCAGAGCCCTTCTCATACTTGGAATCTCTTCAATTCCCCCTTTCTTTTTCAAATATTTTCTGCCTTTGTCTTCTGCCACATGTTTTTGGGTCAGAGAAGACTCTCTGCATTTAATGGCTCATTTGATTACATGGGGTACACATCTAAGATCATTTCCCAATTTTAAGGGGCCATACATGACTGTAATTAAATCTGCAAGGTCCCTTTTCCTTAAAACATATCAACAGGGAATAGGGTGTGAACAATTTTGGAGGACCCTTATTCTCTTCCCTCAGAGATTACAAACTTTAGTTGCTACGGACTCATTATTGGCCTCAGTTCTTCACATTTGCCTCTGGTTATACCCTTAGCAATGATTTTCAAAATTCTTCCCATAATAGCAGAATATATTTCCACATCTCTTGACTTTGGTCACAATTTTTTTTTTTTAATTACTGTGTCCAACAGAAACAAGCTGAAATGATGCAATACTAAGCCTTAAGAAATTTTGAGTGTGTCTACTTGCTCTCTTATATTTCTACAGTTGCCATAAGAAGAATATTTCTCCCTAGGTCCCTGGATCAAAGAAGAGGAGCATGGTTCGTGGAAGAAAGTTATTCCAGCTGAGTTGAGTCAAAACTAGGTACTTCCATCTGACAACAGATACTGCAAAAACACAATGAAAGGCAATTTTACACAATTAATTTGTATGGTAATTTCCTGTGCAATAGTTCACAATGTGAGAGAAATTCCAGTCCCAATATATTAAATAAAATAATCAGAAAACATAACTGAAGAATTCACCCCAAATCCAGTATATGAAGACAGAGGAGGAAATAATAACTACAAAGAGTAGCTAAAAGACACGGTGGGGTAGACTGAAGGGCCAAAGAGCTCACAACTGACACTAGTTGCAAAAAACAAAAAAAGAATAGAAAGGGGTTGGGCAAGAATACTTAGAGATATTAGATGACAGTTTGTCATAATTTAGGAACTATACAGTATGTTGAATACCGAGTAAGAATTAAAGATGAATTCATATTTAGACTTATGAAAAAAACTACAGAGTACAACAAGTAAGTTTTTCAGAATGAAAAGACAGATGACTTATAATGGAACAATGATCCTGGTCTTACATTTCTTATCAGTAACAGAAGACAGTAGCTCGATATCTTTAAATGACTGACAAAAAGTAAGTGGAAGTATCTAATTTCATAACCAGCTAAATTATCACTCCTGAATGAGTTCATAATAAACACATTTTTAGACCCTTAAATGTTAAATATATTTAAGAAAATTCCTAAAAAATATATTTCAGAAGGAAAAGTCAAATTATTGAAGACATAAGAAGTGAAAATGAACACAAAATATTGATGAATATGCATCAGTAAATTTAAAATATCTTCAAAGATTAGAAATAAGACCATTATCATTTGCTTCAAAATAGGTAAAATTACATTTCATTCATTGATAAGCAGATGAAAAAATATTTCACAGTATAATTAGGAAAATAAAAAATTAAAACCAAAGTCATGCACTTTATATTTCCCAGGTTAAATAAAATGAAATGTCTTACAAAAAAAAAAAAAAAAAAAAAGGTCCTTGCCTGTGGTAGAGCACACTGGTACAACACTTTTAGAAAACTGGTATCATACAGAAAAGTTGAAGACTTACATACCCTTCATTCCTACAATTTCATTTCTTTTCTTTCTTTTATATACAGTAGAAAAATCTTTCCAATATAATTAAAGAAAAAAGTATTACACATTATTCAGTGTTTTTCACAGTAGAAATTATAAAAAGAATCTAAAAGACTACACAAAAGGGACAAGTCATTTTAAGTGTACATACATAATACAGGATCATTCAATTTACAAACATGAATGAAAAAAATACTCATCAACATAGATAATTCTCAAAAAAATAAGATTGCATAAAGAAACAAATTGAAAAATGACATATACAATCTGTATTTGGGGTAAAAATGGGAGTTCATAACCCACTTGAATCTAATGTATGAAATATGATATGTCAAGAGCTTTGTAATGTTTTGAACAACCAATAAAAAAAATAAAAATATCTACTAGAGAAATTAAGAATAAAAAGCAAACAGAGCAAAACTTTTCCTTTCTATTTTTCTAATCCTGTCTTAAAATATTTCAACTATTGGAACATTGTTCCCATATGTGAGACATGTGTACCTGTGTTCAACATTATATGTGTATCAAAATTTCACATGTACCTCTATAAATAGGTACACTTTTTCTGTTCTTATATATTAAATAAAATAATTTCAAAGTTTAAGAAAACAAGGAAGAGACAATGTAATTCATTTTCTTGCTGATTTAAATATTCTATACTGCTATTAGTTTGTTTATAAGTCTGGAAATATTTAGAACACAGGCTATGAACAAAAGCTTTGAGTTGAATTTTGAAGCTTAAAAATAATAAATTTGATCCTTTGTGACAAAAAAAAAGAAATTAAGAATAAAAAAAAGAATACAAAAAAACCTGACATATAAAGTATGAAACCACTTACAAAAATTTTTAAAACATAAAATATGCTTATTTTTATTTATTTTTATTGTTGGTTGTTCAAAACATTACATAGTTCTTGATATATCATATTTCACACTTTGATTCAAGTGGGTTATGAACTCCCATTTTTACCCCGTATACAGATTGCAGATGAATATGTACAGTGATAGTATAAAAAGACAAATTGAAATTATAAATATCAAATAGATAGTGTTTAAGTCAGAAGAAAGGTGGAAGGGAATAGGCCTGGGACAAAGATGATGCTTCAATGTAAAAGTAATGTTAAGCTCCTGAAGCAAATATAGAAAACTATTAAAATTCAAGAAAGCTGTGTGCTATATACATAGGTAGTATATTATTTGCTGTACATTTCTGTATGTCTCTAGGATTCTGTAACAAAAATACCTGAACAACTTTTCTCAGGATCATTTGGCCTATTTCTGAAGAAAATGAAAAGTAATCTCTAAGGGTTTTAGTGCATTAGTCCTCCCCAGGGGGACACATTTGCACAACTGGAGACACTGAGGCTGCTTGCAATGAAACATTAATACATAAATGCCAGTCTCTCCAGACTCGGCATGTTTTACTAGTTAGTATGGAGCAGGACTTCCTTGAACAGCTCAAATCTCTCTAGAAAGAAGAGGCTCTGCCTATGGATAAGACTTACAATAATACTAAAGGTGATTGGTCACAATTATCATTTTTAATAGTGACTCACAGTAAGACCACTTCAAGGCTTAGGGAAGCATTGTCAGGTCTTGTAAAGGGTTCGGAGGCAGAACAGCTTGGGTTCAAAAACTTTTCCCAGGGTTAGTTAGATATTAAGTCCCTTAGCCTTCTCAAAACTTCAGAAGTGTCATCTATAAAATGAGTTTAAAATTACTACACTTTCAGAATATGTAAGGAAGAAATGAAACAACAAAAATAAAATGTACATCCATCTAGTAGGTACTCAATATGTTAGTCCCTTAGATTTCAAGTGAAACTGATAAAAACAAAAGGCAAAATGCTTCAGAAACCAGATAAAGTTGTGTATCACTTAACAACAGGTCATTTACTGAAAAACTATCAGTAGGCATTTTCACTGTTGTACAAATACCAAATAGTGTACTTAAAAAATGAAGGTTCCAACATGCTAGTCTAAAGGAAAAGTTTCAGGTCAATTAGAATCTCATGAAACCACTGTTGTACACATGGTCCATCCCTGATAGAAACATCATTATGTGGCACATGGCTATATATAATTAATGGGGGCGGTTACTGAAGAAAATACAAGTCTTTTCAGCCTATGGTATCAGAATGCATATGTCTCTGAATAAACCATGTAATATTTCCCAGTGCCAATCACCTCACTCAGAAATGAGAATTGCAGAGTTATTTGAAGACCTCCATAAGTTAAAATGCTGGACATAAAAAAGTCAATAAACAGTAGCTGCTATTAGTATCATTGTTGTCAGTATTATCATTCTCTAAAAATAGGGAGAGAAAAAGAGAAGAAAACAAATAGGGCATTTGTGATCACAAAGTGAGAAGTTTAACTACAAATTTTAAAACCATGAAAAATCTTGTTCAATCTAATGTGTCTCTGCACGAACTTTCAAGAGAATAACAACATTTCATCTTCAACACACCTTTGCATAACTAAACCCCTACAGCTTTCTCAAAATGACTGAGAGACTTGCTTTTTGGCAAAAAAAAAAAAAACTGAACAATAAAGAATAAATACTTAAGTCTTCATTGCCCTCAACAAATACATTCAGAGGACCATAAAAAAAATCTAAAATTCAGATTTTCAAACGAACAGCATTCTTGAGAAAGTTATTAGAATATATATTATTGATAAACTATCTTTTCATTGTATGTCCTTTTGTTAGCTTTCAAATCTCAGGTATCATCCAAAACTATAAGTTACATTGTTGGGTCCCAAAATATGATCTCTAGGATAGTAGCATCAACCACACCTGGAAACATGTTAGAAACGCAAATTCTAGGGCCCTGTCCCAGCCCTTCTGAATACAAAATTCCCTGGCTGAAGCCAGCAAATCTGTTTCACCAGCTTTCCAGATGATTCTGATACAAGTTAGAGATGCAATAGGTTGCATAATAAAAGATTCACAGTCTTAAAAGTTTGATAAAAATAGCCCAGTGCTGCTTACAGTGCTCTGACCACATCTTCCAGAGACATTGTACAAGGAATCCTTACACTGGTCTATAGACTGGGTTCAAACACTACTAAGATCCCTTACATCTTTGATGTTACAAACAATGGTCTCTGGATTTGCCTAATGTGCTTTAAAACACATAGGTGGCAACTCCACGTGACAATGTTTTAGGTCCCTTCCACTTGAAAAGTTCTATAATGGGTGATCCAGCATGGCACGAAGGAAACCTTCAAATACACACTGAAGTCTTAGGAAACATTTTCCTGTAAGAAGAAGGGAATGAAGGATGGTTTTAGAATTTCAAATGTTCTGCTTCTAATGTTAGTTATTTCATAGTTAGTTTAGTCCAACTAAATAAAACCCTGAAGCAGCAACAAGCACTCTGCCAATGTGTGAGTTAAAAATCAAAGATACCTGAAGATCTCAGAAGTTAAAGATAGCCTTGAATGTCCTCTGATTTGGTTTTATAAGGTGGGATTTAGGTAGATCTCCTTGAAAGAGAGGGTTCTGTCCCCTACATGCATCTTTATCATGCATCTTATATATCCATCTTTCATCAGAGTTACAAAGAAATCACTCAAAAAATAATAATATGCTAATTTTTTAAAAATTTTAATGAATATTTTACCATTTCAATATACATTCACCTTTTCTTAACCAGGCACTAAAGACTTTCTTAGAAAGGCATGGTGCCCCTCCCAGGAAAATCAATCATCTCTTTTGCTTCAAGAGACAGAAAGCGCCCAAACCCTCCAAAGTATCCTTTCTCCTTTCAGCCTGTGGACTCTACCCCTGCAGAAAAAAACCTCCTCGTTCCAAGGACCTGCTTTCCAGAGAGTTCTAGATGGAGCTAAAATCAAGCAACTCCTTTGCATATTCATTTCCATCGTGGAAAGTTCACCCACTGCTCTCATATCCCACTGACCACATTTTGACTTCTGTATGCTGTGCTCATCCCCAGTTCTCTTTGACTTTATTAGCACAGTAGCACCTTGGCCAGAGGCAGAACCCTTTCTAAATAGGGCAGCAGACTTCCTTACCAGAAGGTTTATTCCAAATCAAAGTAACTCCATTTATTTTCATCCAAATTAAGATGTGTTCACAAGACATCTTAATTCCCACCTTTAATTAAGCAGTGTAAGTCTTTCTCATGAGGAAAAAAATGGGAAATTTGTGTTAGATGAAAGCTTTTCAAATGTGTCTCTTGTTGCCAGCGCTCATCTTTACATGAACTCTAAATAATCCAAATGATCACATATAGACCAAGCAGGATGTATAAATGCAGTGTCAACTCCTTGCCATTATTATTTATTATTGATATTTATTACATATCAATGGAGTCCTAGAAAAGAGAATTGCTAGTAAATTCTAAAGCTATCTTAATGTGACTATGGAAATCTGTGTGTTGTAAAATCCATACAGTGATTCAGTAGATGATTTTCTTCTCCATATACTGGCTGTGATCATATTCTAACTGAATTCTACATAATTCATAACTCATTCATAATATGAATAAGAAAGTTACACCCTAGTAGAGCAATTTTCAATGTATAATTATGATGATACCTTTGTTGCTTGCACTCTGCAATGAATTACTAAGTAAGGTTAAAATGGAATCACAGAGTGCTTTTCAATAAAATAAGGGCATCTATAAACGATTTTCATGTTAATTATTTAGCATCAGCCTTATAACTAAAGAAAATCAGGCAGGTAGTGGGGTGTTGCTCTTGCTTCTTGTAATATATAAACTTTATTATCAAATTACTGTAGCAGAAATTGTTTTCATTTCTTTAATGAAAAGAAATGATTTCATTTTCTAGTTACTGATCTTTTCCCACATGACATTAAAAAGAATCTTAAGCGTGGCTTAAGGCATCTGTCTCAGTAGCTGGTGCCTCCTTAATTGCCATATTCTGATCTCTTTCAGAAGAGGCAATGACTTGAGAAGCTCAGTCTCTCACACCAAATCATTGTGGATGTTGACCTGGATGGAAACAAAGGTCTCATCTTGTCAGGAAGACTTTCCACTCTTGATTTGACTCCTTGATTGATCTTAACTAAGGAACATCCATCAGGAAGTCTATTGATTATCCCAGAGCCAAGATCAGGGACAATGATAGGAAGGTGTTTGACTCCCTCCTGTTCTCACCAGAGTTCCTTCATGAGGTCAGTAACAGGAATAGTCCAAATAGTCTTTTAAATAAGTAGCATATCCTAGGTGCTATATAATGTCACAAGAAAACAATGGAAATTTTCCACTTAAACTTCTAAATGTTCAGGAATAACTTTTAATGACACCTCTCTTCTTCAATAACTATGCAACATTATTTTAATTTTTAGCATAGTTATCTTCAGTTTAATTGAGAAGCACGATAAATTCATGTTCACGGACTACCTACATCTAAGTGGAAAAAACAAAAACTTACACCTTCCCTCTGTGTATTACTACCACAACTCCTTTTCTAAACCAAAGTGCACAACAGGTTAGCACAATGCTGCATTCTATAATTGTGTCTTTCAGATTTTCTTCCTAATATGAAACCCTAGGAGGGAGAAAGTTTGCATTTAAACATCATATTTTGCACTTGTCTCAGTTATGCTTTTGTAATTAAAAGTATTTATGGGGCAAAAATGTGAAGTGGTATACAAAACCTTGTTATAAAGCTTATTTAAAATCTGCATGCCTCTTTTTGCCACACTGTGAAATATATGTCCCCCAGATGCTGCAAAGTTAAAAAGGAAAACCTGTCTCACTTATCATGACTTCTTGTCCTTCCTTGGAGCAGAATTTAGGACCACAGCCAGGTCCTAAATTCTTGTAGTACCACTTGCACTAAGCATACTAATTCCCACTGTTAACACCTTGAGCTCTTCATCTCTCCAGAATCTTCACTTCACCACTACCCACCTATTTAACATCTCCCAATCTTTCTCCCTCCTCTGTGAATTCATCCAATGCTTGAAGCCCTCTCCCTCGCCTGAGTGAAAGTACAATCATTTTTCTCTAATATGTAAAGTACAATCAAATTTCTCTTCCCAGACCCCAAGCCTGCTCTTTAGTCCCTCTACTCTGCGTCATGTTCAAGGTGTGAGTTGATAAACATTTCTCTGTTCAACATCAAGTAATTAACAAATATACTGAAATGGAGTTGGGGTGCAACACATTTACATGGTATCAATACCTGTGAAAGGAAGAAGGGGAAGTAGACAAAGGGAGAAGCTGAACTGCTGTTTAGGCTTAGCAAAGTCTTGGTAGAGGATACACTTGTTGGGAGTTATGGTGTCTTAAGGTCAGAGGGCTAGCTAGCCCTTACAAGTTGTCCTACTTCAGTCACCAGAGGCAGGCCAGCACTGAATTGGGCATGACCTAGGCAATCTGACTCTCTGAGACAGGCTGAATGAGCTGAGTGGCAGAGACTGTCTGCTGACCCCACCTCCTGCTGATTCCTCCTTGAAGGAGGGCTCATTTCCTGTCTGCCTCAGTGGCCATCACCTGTTTGTCCTCAAATTCAATCTCAGCCCTTCTCCTTCAAAATTACCTTCCACACATTTGCAATTCCCTTGCCAGGCTTGGCCAACAGGAGGCACTGAAAGGGGAATAGCAAGAAGGAGGGGAAAAAGCCAAGATTCTTCTCTCTCCTTGTCTTGATATCTGAGGAGCCTCTTCTCTCTGGTTCCAACTCCTTCTGGAAAATTCCACCCTAAGTATTCCCAGCATTCAGCAGGCAGGCCCGCTGTAATTCCAGCTTTCATCACTTGGCCCCAGCTCCAGGGCTTTGGCAACAACACCTCCCTCTCCTTTGTTCTTCCGGATTTAAAGATGTAAGTAGCTTTCAGTTTTCAGTTAAAATTGCCCATTGTTTGGCTTCTCAGCTCATCCATTCCCCTGTGGTAACTTCCTGCATTAAAAGATCATGGAATGAGATGGACATCATTACCCTAGATACATGTATGATTGCATAAATGGTGCGACTCTACATCACGTACAACCAGAGAATTGAAAAATTGGGCTCCATTTGTGTACAATGAATTGAAACGCATTCTGCTGTCATGTATAACTAAGTAGAATAAATTTTTTAAAAATTCTCTGTTTGAAATTTAGAATGACTTTAGTTTGCCTGCCTGGACTCTGATCAATAAATCTTTCTCAGAAATGAACCCATATACAGAAGCCCAATGTCTAAAAAAGATCAAAGTCACCAAACCCTGCCAAAAGGCACTTGGAAGCACAGTACTTTCCCCTTTGCTCCTATGAGAACAAGAAGTAACACAGAACCCCCAAAATATGACAATACACCAGAGAACAGCCATCTCAAAAATTGTCAGGGTGTCCTGTTTTGGATCCCTCCTCACCTGCCCAGTACAGAGAAACAGCCTTATTAAAATATGCACCTTTTATTTGCACACCAAGGGACATGTTGTCGCAATGGATCATTTTCACGTATCTATAAAAATAGATGCATGTCTCCATTAAGGTATGAGTTCAATATGGGTTCTTTGCATGCCTATCTCTTCCATTAGGGTGATAATTCCATCTTTTTCATCAAATTTCATCCCTTAAGAAAGTATAGGTCATAAATTTGCATTAATTTTCGCTTGACTATTAAAGTTTTATTTAATATTTTTTATCCACTTTTGTGGTTTACCTCTGCATTTGATATGGTTATGATGCATGAGAAAAGAACAGTGTGGCATTCACAAGTATGACTCCATTATGCAGGATAAGTGTGTTAATGTAAGTATCATCCCAGAGAACTTTAGATGAAGCCAGGATTCCTCTTGGGAAATGTAAGAAAATGCAATGTTTAAGCAGATTTGATGAAATTCTTTCTTCCCAATAGGCACCAATAACTATAACAATGGGACATTGCCTTACTTCAACTGAATGATTACCCTTGACAATAGATGTATAAACAGTGCTTTTGAAGCTGTTAAGTTAAATGAAAGAAAAGAAAGGAACATCTTACTAGGAAACAAAGAAGCATAAAGAAAGAAAGCACTTGGTATCAGTGAAGTTATTTTGCTCAATTTTAAAATTACAATAACATTTTGTTGGAAAGGGAGACCATGCCAATCAGTACCTTATTAGTGGTCATTATTGTTGAGGGAGCATTTATTGAACAATTACAATATATGAAAGACAGTGCTTGATATATTCTCCTTGAATTCCTAAAATAAGTTTGAGAAATAGATTGTTGTACCTTCTTATGGAGAAAAAAAACAAAGACTAGTAGTAACATGACTTGCCCAAAGTTAAATAGCCAAGTGACAGGGTCAGGCAGTACAGCCAAAGCAATCTAACATCAAAAGCCCCATGTTTTTTCATCCAAACTGTTCTCTGATTTGAGTGAGATTATTGTTCCCATACTGAAAGTGTTTTGCTAATTATTTTATAAAGTGTTTTCCAAAAAGGACAGTCTAATTTTCAAATGTCATTTTTAGGGACATAACTCAGTTTTCATTCTGTAGTCCTGAGATAGATACTAGGGGTTTCACTAACTATGGTATCTTTTCCTGAGATTACCTCACTAAATAATTTTTTCTAATTATTGCTTTCTTGCTAAGATAATATCTGTTAAATGCATGCCTATCTGTGAACTGATACTCATCCACTTATTAGAATTAACCTATCTTTGACCCTCATAATAGGACCAGATTGATATAGTTGAGATTAATGAGTCAATTATTTTTGGACAAGGTACAAGGAACACAAACTGTTTCATACTGTTAGTACCTCGTGGTGTTCTCTCCTTCCTGTGTAGCTTTTGACATCTATAAAATAACCCAGTGCAGGTTTTTTTTCCATCTTAACAATGATGAATGCTGGTATTTTCCCAAGAACACAGAAATCATTTGGATGAAAAAGGAAGTGATAACACAAGAGTGCAAGCTATTCTTTAAAAACAATTGTCTTTAAATCCTTTTATTTGACAAATTCATGCTTCCAGAGACTTAGCTGCCTCAGAGTGTCATTTTTATAGTTCAATTAGCCTGCTAGGACGACTTAGGTCCCATTATAGGTAAAGCAGGAGACACTGACAAATTCGCAATCAACTAACATGGGAAAAAAGCACCAGAAATCTCTAGAATCATTGAGAAGTTTGTTATCATGACAGTACGAGATTCCTTAAAAATTTGCTGGTATGAACCTACCCTTTCATTTCTGCAAATACAATGAGAGATCTCTACAGAAGGTCAAGGTCCATATGGTTGCAATAGTTAGGTTTGGGGTTTCCCTTTTAAATGTAATGTCTCCATGTTTAGAGTTTATCTACCATCCATCCAGCTATGCTTCCCAAATATGTCTCTAAGTGTGACTGCTGGCATGAGATCCAGACTCATTATCAACCACCTAGAGATGATATTCTCAGCTGTCCCACCTGTAGGTGTCTAACACACCTTCATCTCCACATGCATATTCATCTAGAAAAATAAAGCCAACACAAGGTTTTTGTGTGGTAAGACTCTGAATGGCCATATCTCTCGTTTTTGCTTTAAGTTTTTTTCTCATTTCTCTATCATTAATTTTCTCTATCATGAATTATATTAAACATTAAAATGCAGACATTTAAAATATATTTTAAGCAAGCTAGAGTCACACAGACTGGGTTCAATTCTTGGTTCTGACATCTTCCATTGTGTGGATCATCCAATCCACTGAGGCTCTCCTTCCTGCTATGCAAAATGGAAGATGGTAATGATTCTTATAGAGTTTTTGGGAGAATGATCTAAGAGTAAAGGACGTGAAGGACTTGGCAGGCAGCAACTGCTCAATAACTGCTACATGCATTAATAACAGAATAGGAAGATCTTTTTGATGTCTTCCCCCTCTCCTCTGGTAGTACCACAATATCCAGTCAAACACACCAAAAAATCTGGAGTCATTTCATATTTTCCCTGTCATTCCCTATAGACCTAATCTCCTGTCATATCACTCTACTTACTGCATACCTCTTGACATTATATTCTTTTTTTTTCCCTTTAACCTCGAACTTAGAGTGCCTTCTCTGATCTGCCCTGCAACTACCCAAGAGAAATAGTGACTTCCATCTCTGTATCCTTTTACATTCTACAATTGTATGTAATTCACCTGCCTTTTACTCTTTTTTTTTTTTTTTTGGTATCTTTTTCCTTTACTAAATTGGATTCTCCTTAAGTCATTTCAACTCAATATCCCCAAACCATAATATACTGACGAGCACATAAGTGATACTCAATACATGCTTATTCAATCTGTATCCTGGATGTGTAAGAGAAACCACTGCAAAGCCCTTTGACTCAACTCAGGTACATGCATCTGTCTAGAACCATTTGTTTGATGGAAATCACGAATTAGCAAAACCAGCATAAGCAGAAAAGGTCTAGATGATTATCAGGCTGCACAGAACCAGCACAAAAAGGGGACTGGATATTTCTCACACAATAATATTATCAATAGGTTAAAAAAAGGTCATTGATTATTTCCTTGAAAGTCTTTTCCTTTTTCACACTCCACTTTGAAGGTCAAGTGTCTCTTGGGAACTGTGGGTGGTTTCTGCCAAGAGGAAGGAGGTCAGTGCTAGACAGAGTCTCAGAGCACAAAATGAATGAGTCCATAATGAGACAATAATCTTGAAGGTCAGGGTTGATAGAAAAAGTTCTATTTTTTACATTATAAAACCCCCCATTTATATATCAAGCATGTTAAACTCAAATTAAAGTTTTACTATAAGCCATAGTATTGGGGATGGAGGATATGAAACTCTAGAAGCAGAAATTCTTGTATTTCTCATTAGCAGAAACTACGGAGACACAGGAGAATCAAGAAGTGGAAGGAGTATCCTCCTAGACAGAAGTGACTCTTGGGCAATGGAGAGAAGGATGATGTGGTAGAAATCCTCAAATTTGTGAGGAAACTCCCAAGTAATCTTCGAAGCACAGACTAGAGAAATCTGCAAACTCCTTTATCCAGCTTGGCATGGGGAGCAACAGAAAAGTGTCTGTAGTAATTTAGACACAAATACCAAAGAGTTCTAGGTGACGGGCCAAAGCATTCTCTCATTGAGTACTGAATGTCCAGCATGCTGGAGCTAAATCAGCGGAGGGATCCTAATGTCCTGCCACTTTCAGGGCTTTCTAGGTGCTGAGAGAAAGGAAGGAACCCAGGCTCATAGAACAAGGCAGCTGCGCAGGTCAGCTACAAGTGCCAGCATGGTGCTCCAAAACTTGCAGATGGGTCATGTCATACCCCTTCAGGTTCAAAGTCAGACTTCGAGGGTCACACCAAAATAGCTATAGCCCATTACCCACCCCCCACACACACAGACACCCAGAAGTTAATGTGTCAGTCTCCTTGGTTCCTCTTGACTCATGAACCCAATCTTGGTAAGGAGAACGAGAAAAGATTTAAAAAAAAAAAAAAAGGAAAGCTGGCTATTTTTACATGAAAAAAAAAATTTCAATAACAAAATATGACTTTTTAAAACAAGGAATCAGAAAATTTATGTTTTATCAAGACCTAGCACATTTTGTGGGAAGGCTTGCAAGCAAGGGGAGATCAAGTATAGAAAATACTGAAGCTAACATTTCTTGTACAGCTTTATTTGTGGTGGTTTAAATCTTGACTCTACTGCATATTTAATGATAAAAGGGAAATAGCACATAGTATCTCTAAGCCTGAAGCATGACTTCTCATTTAAGAATGGCCACAAACTGCCTACCTGCCTTCCTTCTCTGCCTGAATTACAATCCCAGCCCACGAAAGAGGTTCCTAAGAAAACCCAGAGTCGCATTCAGATAATCAGATTTTATATATATATATATATATATATATATATACATACATATACATACATATACATACACACACACACACACACACACACAAATGTGGTCACTTGATAATCAATAATCTAATCACATACATACAGAGTTTACCCAATTCTTTATG
The DNA here is from genome assembly GCF_047511675.1 of Marmota flaviventris. NCBI lineage: Eukaryota > Metazoa > Chordata > Mammalia > Rodentia > Sciuridae > Marmota > Marmota flaviventris. The sequence continues at coordinate 92,300,201 of NC_092508.1, forward strand.
ACCAACTCTAATAATAGCATGTACTATATTTGAGCATTTGCTCTATAACAAGAGCTCCACATATGATTTTATTTATTCAACAATCATGAGTGTGATATCATTATTTCCAGTTTACAGATGATAAAAATGAGGGCAAAGGAAATGGAGCAAATTGTTTATAAATCCCAAAATATATAGTTAAACATCCAGCATTTAACCCAAGATTGTCTCTCCAATTCCAGTAGCTGGACTCATTATGATTCCTGACTATCTCTTAAATGAGAAGCTCCTTCATTCGAAGGGAACCAAAGTACTGTTTAGTATTCACAGCGGTAAGATGTGATGTAAAAGAAATAATGTAAACCATCACAAGATGAAGACTAGCTAATAGGTAAAAGTATCCAAGAAAAGATTAGAGTAAGCATATCATTTACTCACCCATTATGTGCCAGATGTGTAGATGCCACACAGTGGTGAACAACACACACACAGTCACGTCCAGATGGAGTTTCCACGCTTCCCAAGGAGACAATGAAAGAGCAAGTGAAATGACCAATATTATTTCAGGTAAGGAGAAGGGCTATGAAACATGGAACAAGGATAGAGAGAGAGGCACAGTTGCTGTTTTAGTGTAATACATGAGTTATTCTAGGTATCCAGGGGAAGAGTAAGGATTTCTCAATCAAAAGAGTGAGGCCGGGCAGAATGGCACACATCTGTAATCCCAGCGGCTCAAGAGTTTGGTTAAGGAGGATCGCGAGTTCAAAGCCAACCTCAGCAACAGTAAGCCACTAAGCAACTCCATGAGACCCTGTCTGTAAATAAAATACAAAATAGGGCTGGGGATGTGGTTCAGTGGTCAAGTGCCCCTGAGTTCAATCCCCAGTACACCCCCACCTCCACACACACACACACACACACACACACACACACACGATGTAAAAGAGTGAGACAAGCATGTATCTTGCGGGAAAACAGTATAAATGGAGGCAACAGAGACCCCCCAGTAGAGAGTTGGTCAGCAAAATGAGTATGAATAAGGCAGAGTGAATTAGGTGAGTGTAAAAGAGAGCAATTTAAAAAACAATGAAGAAAAACACTAAGTAATGGCCATACCATGGAGGATCTGGCAGGCCCATGGTTCAGACTTGAGATTTAATTCTCAGTGGGACAGGAAGACTAATCTCACTTTGGAAGACAGGAAGATTCGTTTTATATTTTGGAAGATTCACTCTGAATACAGAGTACCATCGTGTTAGGAGTGAACACAAGGAGATCTTTTGGGAAGATGAAGCCAAACTTTGGGATACATGTGGAACATATTTTGAAAGTATAGCATATGGAACTTAGATGCTACTGGATAGAATGTGTAATGTAAAACAAAGATAAAGTTCAAAAATAATCTCTAGATTTTGGGGGGCCGGGGAATAGGGAAAACAGTAGTACCATTGGAAGATGGAGGAGATAGGAGAGGACCAAGATAAGCGACAGGTGCATGTGGCAGGAATGAATAGTTGTCATCTCAGGCACACCATGCATGTGATAACTTCAGACACCCAACAAGAGATATATATTCAACACAAATGAGCAAAAGTCAGGAGCTCCTGGAACTGGAAATAAAAAATCTGAACATCTTCTGCAGGTAGATGCTATTTAAAGCTATGGTGGCTGAAATCACCCAAGGAATGAGTGCAGTTAGAGAGCAATGGACCAAGAATTATCCCAGGATCATGCAATAATCAGAGGTCAACAGATGGTGGTCCAAAAAAGGTGACAGGGAAAGAATGGCCAGGGAGGTGCTAAGATCCCCGAGAGGATACTAGGTTGCAAGGCGATTTTACCATTTTTGGTATAGTAGGTACAACAAGTTAATGCATGTGAACTACTGTACGGCATCCATACTGCCCTCAGAGCTGACAATATCAGGGTAAATCATTAAGGATGTGTGCACATGCACAGGCATCTCGTTATTGTGATGATGGGAAAGGGGCTTCTCAGCTGTCACATTTTAACTCTGGCAAAAGTACAGATCAACTAAAAAAGTGAGATAAAATTAAAAACCTCAGGTCCCACTGTCCAATTAGTAGCTGGAGCTCAATTAGTATGGGTGAAATTTTCATTTGCAATGACACTCATAGGATGCTTGTATAGCACTGCACATACATACTTCTTGAGTAAATATGATTTAAATAATGGAATAACACTTCCAAAATGGCCTACGCTGTTTTGACTAGCAGTTTTCTTCAGCTCTGAAATTAACTTCAAATTCTTTAATTTCATATTTGAAAACAGACACCAGCTGAATGCTCTTCCCACATGCAATGATCTCCTTTCTAACAATGCACTCCGCTGTTTTGGGAAACAAAGATTTCAGAGTACAGTTAGAAACTTCCCAAATAATTTTGACGAGATTAGTTTAATTTCTTCCCTGAAATCAAAGATAAACACACATTAATTCTCTTGTCTCTGTCCTTATATAATGAAAATCCCTGTGTTCTTTTAACAACATCCAAAATATATTCAGTCCCTTATGTAACAACCCAAATGTGTACCAGTTCTCTTAGAACGCAGGGCCTTCAGGAAGTTTGGCAAGTGCTCCAGGAAGGGAAAAAAAAATGTACTGAAGTCTTTTATGTCTACATTGTTTGTGGGGAAAGTGGAAGTCTAAGAGATATTTTAGACATTCTTCCTAACTGAGCAGAGAAGAAGCTAAAACAAATTACTGATTACAGGATTACTTCCCCCCAAAGACCAAGGATATAATTCAAAAGGCTGCCCACAGAGTGTAGAAGGAGAATGGGCACCCAAGTCAGCTTGCCCAAGGGCATAATCTTCTCCTGACATTAATGGAGGGACAGATGTTAAAGCCAGGGTCTCCTCCCAGCTGCGAAATTTAATGAATTCACTTTCGACATCATGATAATTTACATCATCAATATTCCTAATTTAAAAGTTTCTCAACACTCAATTATTAACATCTCCTATGAGGCAAACTAATGTTAATAATTCTATTTCAATAACTAAGGAAAATATGCTTTAGCATTCACAGGAGAGTTATACCTGGACTCAATTTAAAAATTCCACACATCTCCCTTCTTCCCTCTCATCTCTTGAATGATGTGGAAACACCACAAAACAGTTTCCCTTTTTTATATTTATATATTTTTTACATTTATAGCTGGAAATTTTTCATAACTTTAAAGAGTTCCTCATTCAAAAATTGGGCTTTGTATGGCAATAGGGCCCTGGTTATTGGGAGATGTCCTAGCATCAGAGTAGTGGTGCACAGACTGGCATATGGGCTACAGAGGCTGATCTGTATGGCAAGATGAGCTCCACCTATCACAAGCATCTGGCTTCTGTCAAGCCACTTAATATTCTCATTCTCTCTCTCTCTCTCTCTCTCTCTCTCTCTCTCTCTCGTTTCATGAGGATAAAATGAGAATTAGCTACACTAGAACATTTCCTTACATTAAACCTTTATTTCATTAATTATTTTAAACAGTTTATTGCTACAAAAGCTACAGAACATAGATTTATTATAAGTATCAATGTGGCACTTGACCAATGCCAGCTGTCCATGTGATACCAGGCATCAAATAGGTGTTCAGCAAATGCTAAGTGTTGCCATTCCTACTGCAATAATAATGACTGTATGTACATGAAGAGTTTAAGACCCTCTTCTTTTAAATAAAAAGCATTTCACAAATTATGGAATACATTTTCCATCTACACTCACCAAATCCAAACCTCTATTCCTCTAGTCTAGATACCTTCAGCATAAAATTCTAAGACCCCTACAAATAGTTTACAATCAAGCTACACACAATTTCTTGGGAAACAATGCCAATCGCAAATGAGGAATGTACAACACGAGCCTTATTCCACTGACTTTTGCCTAGATACATGGAACTTTTTCAAGGTATGGGATATATATACACCTTGGAAGACTCCATGATTAACTTTAATTAGAAATGTCAGAGAATATTCAGAAGCCAACTCTTGGCTTGACAGAGAGCAGAAAAGAGCCACAGGCTCTGAGCTACACAACCTTACACATTCTAAGGCAGAGATCATACAGGAACTACCAAGGGTGATATTCAAAACACTTTGCACCAACAGGATGGGTGCTAGCCAGGAACACAGTACTTGGTAGCCCCAATGTTGTAGACATTAATCCTTTTGCTCTTGGGTTTTAGCAGGTTGGGGCAGTGACATTTACCAGCCAATATGATAAGCTATTTGGTCATACTGCTTTGTATTAGCTACTTATAGGGGAAAGTCCCCAGTAGAAAATGTTCTGATACAGAATCTGGCTAAACTACTGAACTCCAAAATTACAAAAGTAAATCTCAAAAAAAAATTATGAGAATTTGGAAACAATGCCACACATTTTAGACAAGTAAAATTTGCCATGAATACTTTTATTATTTTTTTTATAAATTTAATAATTGTTTCAAGTTACAGTCATTAACCATATCTCAACAATCTTTCCACCCATCTGATCTATCATTCATTTCTTTGCCTTCATCAAAGGCTGAATAAGTAGATCTATTATACATAGAAAGATGCTTAAGGATAGTCTAAATTATTCTAGTCGGCCTTTTGTTTGCACTTGCCTGCATGAAAAACAACCTTTTTTTCCGTAAACCAAGCTCTAAATCAGCAGTTTACAAAAATGTGGCTTCGCATACACAAAAGTAAAATAGCAAAGTAGGATATTTCTAATAATATTCATCACAAAGGCCTTTAAATTATGAGACTCACACTTGACCCTTCATAGTTCACCCAGCTGAGATTAGCTCTAATTACTGTCTTAAATTTAAAAAGGAATGAGATGGGTCATTAAAAGTACCAGCTTTTTGTGGGAAAAAAAAAAAGTTCCCAGAAAATAATCAAGCTCTATGCATGTAAGTGCCCTTTAGTTTTAAACTTATTAGAGTATTAATTTCCACCAGTGTGATAATCACCCATCACAAATATAGCCCATTAATAGATTTTAGAAGAATGATCTGCCTCTGTTGGTCTAGCTACCAGTATTTCCAGACAGAGAGCAAAGATACAACTGAGAATAAAACTGTATCGTGAGGAGTGAAAACACTGGCCAGGCTTCCAGAGGCAACACAGTAGAATGCATTCCAGATATGCTACATATTGGCAACCCTGGGTAGGTTACCTACGCTTCAGTGTCTGAACTATAAAAAGGGGAGACTGCTCTCATAAGCATCCTTCCTCGTACTTGCTAAATTTTAGATGCAAAATAAATTATAGCTATATATACTTATGTTATATGAAAGTTGGAGACCAGGATAGCCGATGGCAAGCGTATTAAGGCCACAGGTACAGTACCATCTTTTTCTTTTAATGTTTTTATTTGTTCTTTTTGGTACTTGACAGTAGAATGTATTTTGACATATCATACACACATGTAGGTATAACTTCCCATTCTTGTGGTTGAACATGATGTGGAGTCACACTGGTCACGTATTCAAATACGAACATAGGAAAGCTATGTCCGATTATCCTACTGCCTCTCCCATTCTCATCATGTCTTCCCACCATTCCCTCCTGTCGGGCCCGGTGAACCTCCACTCTTCCCCTCCAACCCGGCCATTGTGAGTCAGCATCTGCAAGTCAGAGAGAAAATTCGGCCTTTGTTTTTGGAGGATTGGCTTATTTCACTTCACATGAAAGCCTCCAATTCCATCCATTTACCAGCAAATGCCATATTTTCATTATTTATATGAATATTCCATTGTGTATATATTCTACATTTTCTTTATCCATTCATTATAGTACCATCTTATAACCATTCAAAAATTGACTGGGACATGGGATATCCAGATTAAACATTATTCCTGGGTATGTCCATGCAGGTGTTTCCAGATAAGATTAGCAACTTATCTTAGTAAAGTAGACTGAACTCCACACATGGGTGAGTGTCATCCAATCCGCGGAGGTCTTAAATAGAACAAAAGGCAGAAGGAAAGAGAATTCATCCCTTCTGCTTGAGTGCACAAGCTAGAACATGAGTCTTCCCAGGCCCTCAAACTGAGACCTGCACCACAGGTCCCCTGGTCTCAGGTCTGCAGACTTGGGCTAAGCTATACCAGCAATTTTCTCAGGGCTCCAGTTTACAGATGGCAGACCTGGGGATTCTCATGGTCTGAAACTAGGAGCCAATTCCTCATGATAAATTTCTTCCTACCTTCCTTCTCTCCTCCCTCCCTTCCTCCTCCATCCCGCTCTTCCTCTTTTTCTCTTCCTATACTTCAGTCTTCCTCTGGAGGAAACCAGTATTTATTACTGCCTACTATATATAAGGCACTATGGTCAAACTAATATTGTAAAGAAGAAAAAGCACTGTTTTATCCACAGGGGACCTTAAGTCCAGTTGAGGAGGCAGAACATTTACAAGGGAATTAAGCTAACACATTTGCTAAGTGCTAAAAGAGGAGGACCTACAATTATTACAGGAGTTTCCTAGAAGGAAGAGATTCCAGCATCCTGATCAACAGAGAAAAGTTCTCTACAGAAGTACTGTCTTGGGCTTGAATGAAGAAGAAGCCTCACAAAAGGGGGCTGACGCATAAGAGGGAGATGATGAATACCAAGGACCATTTGCCAAAACCAATAAATATAGCTGCTAAAATCTCTAACTCCCACCCCACAAAAGTTGATATTTGGTAGAGCTTCAAATTCTCAAAATCTCATAAACCATTTGACCCTAACTACCAAGTATTTCTATTTGGTACACTAACAACTGATGTCCACATTTTTCTAATGAAATCTGAGCTCCTAGGCAGATGGATTTTAATGGGTTTGTTTGCCATATAGAAATGCTATTATTATACACATTGAAGAACAGCTAACTTCAGAAATAACAGTGTCCACTTACAGCTTAGCTATTCTGCCAAAGACGTAAGCCATGGTGGGAATCCCAAAGGATCTAAAGTCAGATATCTGGGTTGGAGCTCAAGGTCTGCTATTCAACATACGTACATTTGCATGATCATTTAATATGGTAGTTTCTTCATACGAAAACAGAGAATGTAAATGTCTCTCTAGTTATTGGATTAGGTAGTTGGAAGGCTCAAATAATAAAATAAATTTTTATACAAATATTAATTACTAAATATGTAAATTATGTTCAATCTTTAACTGTGATATTTATTTCCTCCCACTGTAAAGATAACAGTGTGATAGAAATATCATTTTGAGCTGCTTCTGATAAAAAGAAATTTTAAAAAATTTCATTGGCAAAGAGAAGCCCTTTATTTTTTGACCTGATTATTCTGCAGGCCTAAAACTCCAGAGAACCAAGCAAATGAAGAGAAGGAGGAAAGTGGTGGCACCATTTTTGAGGACTTCATAGATAAAATGCCAAATAGTTTTATTGACAGCAATTATTCTCTTATGATTGCTTTATGTATTCATAATTGATCTACATGTGTCATTTTCTGCTAAGCAGTTCAATTCTTCCCTTTTCCAAAAGGAATCTAAAAGAAATAAAGGTGTCTTGGATCACTTATCATAAGATCTCACTCCTAATTTAAAGGGATTTACAGGCAAGGTACAGTTAAGAGACTAGCATACTCTTAAACAAGAAGTAATTCTGCGTAGGGGATAACTAAGACCAAATTGTATGTAGAACTAAATTTGATGACAATAATTTAAACAACAACACATATTGAAAAATAAACCATTATCCATTTAAAACATGTAAATATAGTTGTTTAGAAGGGAAAAGAGGTCTCATAAATGGGGAGAAAAGGGATACCTGAAAAGATTCAACAGGTATTGAAAAATTTCATTTATGGCAAAGTTCAACACTGGAGGAAAAAAAAAACATAACAATATCCTATTGAAATGATTTCCAAATACTTTAAGGTTAACAAAACTCAGAACACCTTTATTATCTACATAAAGTGAATACTGAAAACAGAATAAAAGAACCCCCAAGAGGCAATAAAAATGAAATCTGAGTCCTTTGAAAAACATATTCAGAGGATCACTAGGGGCCTAACTTATTTGTTTGGTTAAGTTTCTCATTTTATTTCTTTTCAGGAGAAGAAAATGTTCATTATAGAATGCAGCTAATTTTCCATCTTTTAACTTAATGTGCTAAAACAGTTTTACATAAAAAAAAATTTCATTTGTCAAATGCCAAACATCTGCACCCTTGATTACAGATCTGCTATTGAGACTCTGGCTTATCAGGTACCATATGTCACATTATTTCACTTCGGCTTAAGTTTTTGTTTATGCACATTCAGGTAGAGGTGTGTGTGTGTGTGTGTGTGTGTGTGCGTGCGTCTGTGTGTGTGTGTGTGTATACTCATGTGCACATACACACAGGCATGGCACAGGTTTGCAAAGAAAAACAATTGCATCTGGTACCTAGAAAAACAAAGGAAGAAAGAGGTATACAATAAAGCAACAAGTTTTGTGTTGTGTTGAGCATACACAACTGCTGGCGTTTACAGACCATGAGACTCTGTAGGGTCATGAGCTGGAGTTTGTATAATAAAAATATTAAAAAGATAAAAAAGAGTCAAGAGGGAAAAGGATAATTTTAAAAGGGATTTTTTATTGTATAATTATTCTACAAATAAAGATTAAAGTGGTAAGCGATAAGGGAAATAAATGTAATGTATATTCTTCAAACAAAAATAAACTATAGGTAATGACTTTAACCAAATACATAACCCACCCCTGCTCCACCTGGCCTCACCCATACACCTGTACTTTCCCCCAGGATTTTCCTGGCTTTCCCTGTCCCTATTAATTTCAATTCCCAGCATGTATTCCTCTTTGTATTAATGAGAACTTAATCTTCCCTCTCTAAATTTAAATGAGACAATCTAGTAAAGAACAATGGGCCCGGAGTCAGGGGACCCATGTTATGGCCATGATTTGTCTTCTCATTAGTCGTGTAACCTGGTACAAGTTATTGCACACCTGCCTCCTGTAAAGCACGAGTTTCTTCTCTCCAGGTCTCAGTTTCCTGATCTAAAAGGTAAAAGAGTTGAAACCTGTGCTCCCTAAGGCTCCCCCACCTCCCACATGGAAGGGATCCAAACTAATGGTTTTATTTCCACATCTCCTTTACCCCAACCCGCTCCATATCTGAGGTGGCTATAGGAAAAAGCCAATAGAAGAGGTGTCGTGTGCAGAAGATTATGATTGGATTCCCACATGCATTTGGATGAAAGCAGATGGATCCCCATATCTAGGTGTAAACTCCCCTGTGTGCCCAGCAGCAGTCTAAAACGCTGGAGGGGGGTCTTTAAAACACAGGACATTTCCCTTGCTCCCACAGACTTACACTTAGTCCTTAAAGAACTTACTGTCTTGTTAGAAGAACACTACATTGAGAATGAGAACACAAGAGGACTCCTGCTTCAGTGACGGGGGCTAGAGAAATCTTGAGATAGGAAGATGTCTCAAGGATATGAACAATGAATGAAGAATCAGAGAAGAAACAGGATTTCACTCAAAAATATTTACTGAGTTCATACTGTATCAGGTACCAAAACAGACATACCTCCTTCTCTCAGAGAGCTCACAGTCTAGTAAGAGACATGCATTGATAGGCTGCTATGTCGGAGGTAAAAGGGGGAAGGAGCCTAGAAAGGAAATTCAGAGGGAATATTCCAGAAGAAGCAACAGTGTTGCTAAAATCTAAAGACAAAAAGACACCAACGAGGTAAAACACAAGAGGTAAGAATCTCACAGAGTACATTGCAAGTGCAAAAGCCCTGTGGCCAATGGACGCTTGGCAATTCTGGGGAAATGAAAGAAGGCTCCAGTGCAAAGAACGAGGGACACAAGATGCTGCTGGAGAGGAAGGCAAACACAGGCACCCAGGGCCTTGTTGGTCATGTTACAGGTTTCACTGTGAAAGAACACCACTATCAGATGTAAATTTCTGGCAACAATGTGAGGGAAGAAATAGAGCAAGATTGGAGATGGGGAGATACTGAAGAGACTACTTCAGGTAGGAAATGATATCATGTTAGACAAGGAAAGAAGCCAGGAGGGTGTCGGAATGAGATGGCCAAATTTGCCCATGGGATAGATGCGGGTATATGGAAGAGGGGTCCTCAAGGACAGCTCCTTGGCTTCTGATTTGCGTAACAAAATGAATGACACCTGCTATTAAATGAGGAAGAAACACGGGGAAAAAAAGCTACTTAGAGGAGGAGAGGATGATAAGAGCTGAATGCTCTTAAGAGGTTAAATGAGGACTTTTGAGTTTCAAGACATGAAGGTTATTAGAGACAGACGTCAGTAATTTTAAGTGGAGTGAAGAAGGGTCAGGTGACAGGTAAGAGTGGACTGAAAAACTAGAGATCAAGAAACGAAGAGCAGAGAGTGTAATGCAAGCCCATCTTCAGTCACCTTAGCACCTTGAGGGCACCTGTATACAACACACACATACAAAACACACACGCGCGACCTACTAGACATTGTTCCTGAGTACTAAAAGAATTGGACTGAATTTAATTTCAGTAATGTGCAATCAGACAAAGCATAAAAAAATGAGCTTCTTTTATTCTCTCCCTCCCCCTCCCTTCAATACAACTATCTCTAAATCTCTCACACATTTCTGTTGACAAATAACAACTACATTTAAGTCTTAAGAAATGTACCTGGATCTTCCCCTAGAGAGGGTCTGTGACACGCCGTAGCTGGGTTTTCAGCCCAGCCTCTGAAGCTGGGAGGTGCTTCCTCACGCCCATCACCCCATGGTCAACCTCCACTAAAGGGCAGCACCACTGTGGCAACAGAGTCAGGCCCTCTGAGGACACCGAGTTATTCTTTCCTCAAATAAGACTTCCCTTTCATCCCCTAGTGTACAGATGAATTGTCACCCTGGGCTGGACAACTAGAGTTAAGTTTCTCTCCCTTTGCTGCCTAGAACCGCACAATGTCTTGGTCTCTGTCCCAAACAGTTCAAGAATATCCATTCATCCCTCTTTTCTGGCACGCACAGATCTGGACACTGGAATACCACAAACGGGGGTTTTCTCAAGGTCTTGGATATTGTACCCAGCATTCCAAGTCAACAGAAGATCTCCAGAAACGCTGGACAGAGATCCTGGAAATGTCTGGAGTTGACTAATGTTGCCAGAGGGACTGGCAGCTTCTCATGATTCTCTTTGTGCTGTGGTTAGTAAGGTTAAAGCTGATCACTGATCACAGAAACTATATTGGCTCCATTAAGATTTAGCATGTTTTCTTCTTTTGCACTTGTTCTTATTTTCTAAGTTTCTATTTATTAGAATATACCCTTTGTCAAGGAAATTCAGAAACTCTATTCTCAAAGACATGGGGATGTAAATACGTCAGTTAATCATTAAGTCTATCCCAGAATTAGATTCTACCCTCAAGGATATTGCTAAAATATATCCAAGATCACTCCTTTTGAGATATCTTCTGAGAGGTAATAGAGTGTGAGTTAGGGGTTCCAGGAAGGCTTTATTTTAAAGAAATTCTCTATTTACTGGTTGCATCTAAATATTCCATCACACCTCTCTTGGTGTTTTTACTATTACGATGCAAGCAAACTAATTTTTCCAGACATCGTGAGTAAGGATCTTGCTAGGAAAAAAGGCTCCCCATACCATCCGAGGTGGTGAGATGGGACAGTGTGGCCTAGGAAGAGAGAGGGGTAGAAAGAGGCTGGAGCCAGGAAAGACAGTCCGCACCTTTTCCAATGTTCTCTGGGCCAGTCCTATTGGAGTTAGTATTCAAACAGCTCTTTAAGAGCAGTTGAGAAACAAACATGAAACTACCAGCTCAGCACTGAGCAGGATCCATTGGGGAACAGGATGGATCAGAATCACCTCCTTTAAGGAACTTAAAAGTTTATTTGGGACCTGTGACAAATCTCTAAAATAAGTTCTGCAGAAGATGATGATGAATCCTGTCAATGTCAATCCTGGGAAACGGTCTTCTTAGTCTGAGGAAATTTATTAAACAAAGACACCCTACTTCATATCTGTCATTTCTTAAAAATCTATGTCATTACAGTCCAATTAAATAATTATGAACTATTTTACATGTCTGAAAAATCTACTTCAGAGCATATTGCTTCATAATGAAAGGAATGAGACTAACACTATGTAAAAACAATCCTGACATAATACTGGGGAAACTGATGTAGGCAGAATAATGTCTCCATCCCAAAAGATGTCTGCGTCTTAATCCCCAGAACCTGTGAATGTGCTATTTTACATCACAGAAGGAGACTGCATATGTTGTGAGAGAAGAGGGTTGTGAGATGGCAAGATGATTTGGGATTAGAAAGGCAGGCCCAATCTAATCATGAGTCCTTGAAAGCAAAAGATCCATCCTGGCTGTGTTAAAGAGGTTAGAAGGAAGACTGGAAGCATTCAAGAGACTGGAATATTGTTGCAGGCTTCAAAGACAGAAGAAGGGAACATGAGCAAAGAATGCAATTGGCCTCTAGTTCATAAGAAAGGTGAGGAAACGTTCTCCTTGAGAGACTGCAGACAGAACACAGCCCTGCCAACACTTTGATTACAGCCCCTGAGTGAGACTCATGGCAGATTTCTGACATAAAGATTAATAAGATACTACAGTTTGGATTTAAAATGTCCCCCAAAGGCCTATATGTTAAGGGTCTGGTCCCCCTTGGTGGTGGAAGGAGGTGGCACCTTTAAGAGGTGAGCTTAGTGGGAAGTCTTAGGTCACTAGAGGCTCCCATCCCTGCCTGTCTCTCTTACGATGAGAACATTGTTCCACCAGTGTTTCCTGCTATGATGTGATAGCTCAACACATGCCTGGAGCAACAGGGCCAACCAACCATGGGCTGGAATCTCTGAAACTATAAGCCAAAATAAACCTTTCCTCTTTTTATGTTGTCTATCTCTGGCATCGTGTAACAGTAACAAACAGCTAACTAATACAAAGGTAATAAATTTGCTTTAAGTCATTGAAATCTGTGGTGATCTGTTAACAGCAGCAACAGAAAACTATCATGCTTTCCTTTATATTGGGTCAACTGTAAAATGGGAAAAAAATCTTTTCATTTCTTATAAGTGGTTGTAAACATTAAAAGACAAATACTGGACAAAGATTTTTAAAGAAAAGAGCCGAGTAGGAAGAAATAGCAGTCTGAAATTTCCTTCAATGCACTTCCTTTTCCTGTATTTTACAAGATCCAGTCAATCAGAAAATAAACTAGAAACTTAATATATCTTAACAGTTCCATGGCATCCCCAGGTAATCAGAGGCAATCTTTCATATTGATCATAATATAAAACTAGGTGAGTTATAGAGACACATATCTTGTCAGTTCTTTGGCAAATGTAAAGCCTCCCTTAGAAAAATACTGTAATGAAATATTTTCAAAGTCAGTATGCAGATCTCCAACTGCTAGGCAAGTTAATGAGATGCATAGCTAGGGACTTAGCATGCATCTCAAGCACTGGTTCTGCATAAGAAACACAGTTGATTCTGATCTCATCACCTTATCCATTTTTTACAGAAACATCTATCAGCAAAGAGGAGACACTCCATGTATTAAAAAGTTTCCACATCCACCCTTAGCTATCAGAAACAGGACAGCAGGCCATGTATTAGAGCTTGCAAACCTAATAAAATATTTTGCAAGAAACATATTTAATCAGTCAAACATTGATTATATTTGGTATACTCAAAATACTGAAGCCCAGCCACACAAAATGATTTGTCAACATTCCAGAACAGCGCTTTAAAGGAGATAACTTTGGGATTCACACATTAGATAAACTGAACTTCCACACTAACCTAACAGAAAAATCTCCTTGTGGATATGAACAAAGACAGGATCTCAGTCTCATACAATATTAAGTAATCAGAGTGTGCTTAGATAACAAAAATGTACAAAATCCAAAAATAAAATGTATTTAAATGTAGGTAAGTTTTTTAAAAAACAAAACAGAGAAGGGACAAAAATATTTTTAAAGCAACTATGTACACAACACTTACTACCTTTACCTTTTTGGGAAAGTTTTGTAATTTCTTTATGCCTCAGTTTCCATCTGTGTATGATCGTGATAAATGCATACTGAATTCAGCACACTGTTGTGGAGATTAAAGGAGATAAGAGGTACAAAATATTTAGTACAATATTTGATCCCCAGGAAGCCCTTAATACATATTAGCATTATTATCATCAGTTATTAGTATCACACTCAATTTTTCGATAGGAACAATTTACTACAGAATTTGCTAGAAAACCCAGGAAATGAACCACAGTTAACCAGATTCATTTTTGCCGTGTCTTAGACAATTTCTTGATACTAATAGGAACAATTCAAAGAAAGGGGCTTACCCAAGTGTTCTTTATTAATTTAGTTACGAGTCACAGAGGAATCTCAGTGGGATATCATTGTTAGATGCGATTCCACAGTAATAAATTCTAAACCCCAGGAAAAGAAGACAAAACTCAGAAAAATAATAAAAATGAACTTTAGAAATTTTTGCCCAAGTAATAAATTGGCTAAAATGAGATCTTTATGGAGAATAAAGAATAAACGGTAAAGTCATGAAAAGTAAGTTAAGCCAGGTTTTAAATTTAAAGAAGGAAATCTGTGAAGAGATAAAATTGATTAATGTTACTAGCAAAAGACACAGAAGACCTGAAGGAGCAGACTCAGAGGGAAGCAGGCTTGTGCTTTCAACTGTGCCTTTACAAACAAGTGTCATCTGCTTTCTGCCAACCAAAGCAAGTGCCGGCTATCACAAGGAAAAGGAAAATACAGCCAAAATGGAGAGAGAAATGTTCCTCAAACAGCTGGATGTCTTCAAATTAGAACGTCAATAGCCCATTGGAATGAGATAGTTAAGGAATTTCCAAATGTTTCTACAAGGAGCCCATTCTCTTTGGTTATCCGTCATCAATTCTGTCTTCATCTCTGAAAACCCATCTCATGCAAGGACATCCCACATGTTAATGCCCCTCTTGCAGATGATATGCACCTCTTCCTGCTTGCAGTTAACCGAGCAACTGGAAAGCATGCATTACGTGCCTACCATTGATCTAAATTTACCCACGTCATAAAAGAAGTATAAAACAGTTGCTTAGTGATAATATTCCCTTGTAATTAGACTCCAAACTCTTCAAAGACTGGTCCCAAAGAGTACTACAAAAATAAATTAGAATTCACACATTTATTTAGAATAAACACTTTGAGGTACAGGGCTAAATCTAGCTAACTTTCTAGGGCTAGGACATCTGAATTATCTGGGGTGCTTTGAAACTTACTATATTCTCTACTCTATCCTCTGAACCATGAGGCAAAGAAATTAATTAATAAAAAAGTCTCCCTTTTAAAATGTCCCATGGAGATGTTTAGCATGTGCCCCCAGCCTTCATCCACTTGCTCCTTCCCAGGATACTTCGTCCCTTCTTTTATTAAGTAACATGCATGTTTTCAGGGTTTTAAAGCAACAGACTCAGAATCAATCAGAACTAGAGTCAAAATCTCCCTTTACACAATGGCGGAAATAATGCCTATTTTACAAGTTTGCTTTGTTCAGCTGAGGACTAAATGATTCCAACTGCTTAAGGTACTTGAGGGAGTATTTGACACTCACTTATCCTTCAGGGAGGGCCATCAGCTACTGCCAACACCAGCAGGACTCAGTCTCAGCATGGGTCCACAATTACTTCTAGAAGAATGAGGTCCTTGGGCTTTTGTATGTCTATACACATACCCACACAAACACCAGTGGGTTCTATGCTAACATTAAATCATCTTAAAGTGGCCTTGATGGAGGCCAGTCTGGATGGAATCTCAGTTCCATGATCCTAAAATTCTGACCAATCACTTCAGTGACAATGGCAGTGAACAAGCCTCTTCATTACTCAGAGAAATACAAAAGGGAAGAGGACTGCTTTGTAACTCCCACGTCCTTCTCCAATCATGACCTAGTTACTTTGTTCTGTCTAGAGCGAATACAGCTCCTTCTACTTAAAACAGGCTCAAAACTAAGTGATGAACCTTGATCTATGATCCAGGCCCCAGACATCTCATTATATTCCTGGTCATTCAAAACCAGACATCAAGTACTGTATTCTCTATAAACAGTGCACACTGACTGAACTCTTACCAGGTCCCATCCATGCATACTGCAAGGCTCTGCCCTCCTCAAGTTTGCAGCAAAGGAAAGAAATTCTTAGTTGAAGTTGGGCTGTAGCCAACTAATGGACTAGTGGTATGAGATGTAAAGGTTCCCTCAGAGGTCAGAATTTGGAGTTAGGACTGAATGCACACATTGTTTTGAGAACTTCAAGGCAGGAGAAGCTCAGAGCACACACCAGCTAAACTGAGAAAAGAGTCTTTGCAGAGGTCACAGTCATCCATCCACAGCACCTGCCTGAGAAGCAGATGATACCAAAGAAAGCAACTTCCTCCACCTCAGCCAGTTTCTGTGCTTGTCAACCACAAAAGAGGATTCTCCCTGCCCTCCAGAGCCATTATCATCCCCAACCCCACCAGCTTCCCAGAAGACTAAAGTAGAGAAGGGAGAGGAGAGAATGCAGTCCATGAGAGCCAATCCAAGAAACACACTCTAGAGGAGCCAGGCCCAGGGAGCCCTGAACTGTCATGCAGGATGAAGTTTGAAGTTTCAAACTGATTATAAATGAATATCAAGTATGACAAAATTATCATGAACTGAAAAGCCACTAATTGGCAACTTTACATTTTCTTTCTTTCCCTCAGTAAGTACACAGGATATGGGAGCTTAAAAAGTCAGGCTGATATAAAATTACTGGGGGAAAAGTGATCCACAGAAATACATGACTCAGAAGATTGTCATACCTACCACATTTGCACTATGTTTTCATTAAAAAAAAAAATCAAACCTACAGAAAAGTTGCATTAGATGGACCATATGAAATTATCACTTATAAAAATAAAAAATTACCAGATATTAGTTATTTCATATTGTCCCACCTATTATTATTGAAATTTATCTGTAAATTTTCTTTTTGACACAATGAATTTTCATTCACCTTTCACCTAAATTCTCTATTGCTAACATCACAGCACTTGATTTTTTGCTTCTTTCTCTAAAGACACATGTAAATATAATGTATTCAGAGACATAAAGATAGTGCTGAGTTTTTTTAAAGTTGCACACACCTTAACGCTTGACTCCTAACTACTTCAGTGAGTGTTTGGTAAGGACAAGGACACTAATTTATATAATCACAGTATAATTGTCAAATTCAGGAATTTGACATCCATGTGCTACAAGTATCTAATATATAGCCTATATTCAAATTATTCCAATTGCTCCAATAATGACCCTTCATAACATCATTTTCTAATTCAGGATCACACACTGCCTTTGTTCACCACATCTTTTTTTGTTGGCTTTAATCCAAAAACTTTCCAGCCTTTCCTTGTCATTTATTATACAAATGTTCTTGAAGAGTACACCCCAATTGTTTACTATAGACCATTCCTCACAGTGGATTCGTCTGATGCTTTCCTATGTTTCCTGGCACTTATGATGATAATACAGAAGTGGTGCTGTGTCCTTCCCAGTGCCTCACACTCAGAGGCAAGGATTGCCTTTTTGTCCCCTTGTTGGGGATGCACACTTTTTAATCACTCAGTTAAGAGTGTGACTTCCAGGTAATTCCGCTGCATAAACTACTTTTCCCTTGTAATTAACAAATAATCTCGGGACAGAGAAACAACCGGCTGTTAGCATATATAGTTCAACAGTATTCCTTGAGTACCCACCGTATCCAACACCATTTGAGGTGCCGGAGGTTTCACAGGAAATAAAACTGATAAAAAAAAATCTCTTGATTCAAAGACCCAGTGACAGTGAAGAACTACTGACAGTGAACAACATATTTAGCATACTTGAAGGTAGATGGAATTTGTGAAGAGATGAACGGGCTTTATTCTAAATAAGATAGTCAGGGAAGTCCTCATTGAGTTGAGATTTGAGCAATAACTTGAAGGGGTAAGGACCAAGACCATGGGGAGAGCTTTCCAGAAAGAA
This sequence comes from Marmota flaviventris, assembly GCF_047511675.1. NCBI lineage: Eukaryota > Metazoa > Chordata > Mammalia > Rodentia > Sciuridae > Marmota > Marmota flaviventris. The sequence goes on from NC_092508.1 coordinate 92,318,222, forward strand.
GTCCCAGCAAATGTAAATGGCCCTAGGTGCCTGGTATGTCTAAGGGACAGCAAAGAGCCAGTGTGCCTGGAACCAAGTGAGCTGAGCGAAGGGGAAAGTATTCTTTCCTTTAGGGATGACCAAAGCATTCCCTAAATTCCTACAACAAATGAAAAGGGAGTGGAGGGGGGAAGAAAATGTATAAGAATGTCATTTTGATGTCAAAAGCAGAGCTCACTTCAGTCTTAGACGGCTTGAGGGTCATAAGGGACTCCTCAAGAGCCTGTCTCTTTCAAGCTCTTGCCTCTGATTTCTGCTCCCCAAATGTGGGTAGAGATGACCAGCCCAGGTATAGCCTTTCAAGATTCTCATTCCATCATCCTGGGGGAAATAAGTATCACTTTCCAACAGACCAAGGACAGTTCCTAAGAGCAACTACTTAGAGAGTCCTGGTTCCTGGTTACCATGGTTGCTGTACTCTTCCCAAGTAAATTCCTATGGGATGGGGGCTGGAGATAAGAGGAAGAATGGCAGGTAGAGGGGTTTGGATTGACAACAGCTGGATTAAAACTGAACCTCCAAACACACCAATCTCACCCCAGAACACAGTGAACGAATCACAGAAGGGTGACTCAAAGGTCTTTACTTTGAGCAAAGGAAGATGATGTCCACAGTGGAAAACAACCGAGGTGCATTATTAGTGCGTTTACACAATTACACTTTGTCTCCTTATAAATTATTATAAACATATAATAATGGTCTTGATCTTCAAAGTCCCTGATAAATAGCAATTGGACCTATCATATTTTTTTCAAGGACACTAGTTTTTGATCCTCCTAATATTGACATTAGAGGACTGAGACAAAATAAGCAAAACAAAATATTAAGCATACAGCTTCTCTGTGGTTTTTGTATGGTAAGTATGGAGACAGCTTTGAAGGAGCAAGGATAATGGTTTTTGTGTTCATTAAATCTGCTTTCACCCACACATAAATACCTAATTTTCCATTGAAATGCCAGAGTATAGAGAACATAAAAGTCGGATAGCACCTAAAATGACAATTCACCATTATAACAGCATAATTTTATAAGAGCTATAAGCAGTCAAATCCAATCCCCTAAAAATCAACGTATCTGAAAGCCAATGGACATTGTTAAATGAAAAAAATTAGAAATGAGAAATCAGTGACATTTTATTATACCATTGGCCTTAACACTCATGTTAAAACAATTTCACAAACTAAATTAAAACATAAATTCTGTTTTAGGCTAAAAGAAGCAAGAGACTATAGTCATTTCCGAACCCATTCTAAGTTCTTGTAATGACGAACACAATTCAGGATTCTCTTCTTTAAAAAAAGAAAAAAATCATATCTGGAAAAAAAAAAAAAAAAAAACAACTAACACAAAACAAAACCTTAATATTTCTAAACATCTACTCTAAAAACAGAAGCATTAAAAGTGACAGATTAATCGAGCTGTATTCCCCCAATTTAGATCCTATCAGCATGATACTTACCAGTAATGTTTTGGAGGGAGCTTAGATGAGAATGGACCAAAAATAGAGACTTTAGTGTGCCTTTTCACACATGGTAAGGGAAGCTGAAGACTTGTACACTTCAAAGTGCACTCTCACCTCTCTGTGGCCTGATGCAAACTGAGAGAAAAACTAAAAACTTTGGAAATAGGAGAGTTAAGCACTATATCCCTATATAAAATTTATCTTAACGCACCAGCAATAACCCTGTGGAAAATAATGGAATAAATATTCCTAATTACCCTACCAACAGATAACTTTGGGTATAGTATTCACAAGAAATGTGCCAGTTTTATATTTTTTAATTATAAAACTTTTCTGAGTGATAAAGTGATAAATATGCAGACAGTAAAACACAATAACATTGCACTTATATATATTCCAACAGAAAGAAATTTCTGGAGAGCAAATTGGTATTAAATTCTCATTAACCCAAGGAACCCTGTGTAAAAAACCTATCCTAAGGAAAATATCCCAAGGAATTATCATCCTATATTAAAGGAAGGCTGTCTTTCCCGGTGTTATTTATATTGGCAAACAAAACAAAAACAATAAAAATCCAAATTTTAAGAACAATTAATTAACGACACTATTTCTCATCAAAGCAAATGAAACCCTATGCAGCTATTAAAGGTCATAGTTTTCAAGAACAGTCTTAAGCAAATCTTAAATAATATGCTATTAAAGAAAGTTACCCAATTAGAAAGAGAGCAGTCTCCATTTCATAAATATATGCATGAAATCTACACTTAGCATTATTAGAAGGTAGCTTCCATGCTTCTCAAATCCCCAAATCTGTAAGAATAACAAATAATTTCTCTCATAAAATCCAATCAGGTATAATGAAATCATGTAACACCTGCCTAGATAAACTAAAGAACATGGGGCAAAAAATAAAAAATGTTTTCTTCAGGTTCCACCAATCCTAAATCAAATCCTAGCATCCCTTCCATGATGCTCACCTCCACCTAGAAGAACAGCCTCACATTTATCTGGGCATTCCCTTATACTATCATTTCCCTCAAAACTCCAGAGTCATACCAAAAAAGGTAGTAGACCATACTTGCCTATTGGCCATAGTTTGTCAAGTCCTGCTTTCCACCAACAGGGTTGGCAATTTTTATTGCCACCATATAAAGTGATAGAAGGCAAAGATCCAACTATTTGTTATATTTTCCCTTAAGATTTCTGTGCATATATGCTTAAACATTAAAATCAAATCTGAAGATAATCAAAGTGAATGCACATTAATAACAGAGCTTTAATTTTTCCACTTCTCCCCACTAAAAGTCTGTTTTTACCTTATATGAGAATTTAGACATCCTCATCCAAGGAACAAAGCAATTTATGCAGTGCATGTGATGGTATTCAACAATTACCTTATGGGAATTCTAAGTTCAAAGATCAAAGGAAAATAGATGTTAAAAAAAAAAGTTCCTGCCTGGTGGTTCTGGAGAGTTCATGTAGCAAACACTATAAAACACTATATGATATTGGAAATTTCAAGATTCAGAGTCAGGAAACCTGAGGCCACCAGCAAAATCACTGTGTTCTCTTGTTGGACAAATGGCAATCAGGTAGCATACACACACACACACATACATACACACACACACACACAACCAAAAAATTAAGAAAAATTAAAATGAGAAAAAAAAATCTGTAAACCTACGAAGGTGACAGAAAAGTTAATAAAATGTAGAGAGAAATTTCGTCAAGTCAGAAGTAGAGAAATAACCTGATAACCCTCATTAAATAATATAATAAGCAACCTCACTTAGTAGAACACAGCCATCATTTCACACACTGTTTCTGGAAACAACAAGAAAATCACTCTGAGCTATTGTATTGATTTGTGGAGCTCACTGAAACCCAACGACAGAATAGCATGGGAGTTGAATCATGGCATTTTCATAAATATTATTTGCAATTTTATAGTTGAAGTTCAAAGTCATATGAGTTCAAACTTGAAATTAGGAGTTAAAAACCTTCTGTTGTCTCCAAACTAATATCAATGTAAGTACAGTCAAGCCATTTGTCAATGCCACGTGTATGTTTAAGTCATCTGCAAGAGCAGTCTCTCTATTTTTTTCTTCTCTTGGGAAATGAAGAGCTTCCATCATTAACTTTCCAGCCAACATGATCTCTGCAGTCACACTATGGGGCTAATCCAAAGGGTTTGAATGCACAGCAGTGTCTGGTAAGTCACAGCAGGTCTGAGGTCAGGTTAAATAGCTTTAATTAAGAATAATAATAAAAATGAAAGATTATTTGACACATAGGTCAATATTTTTCCTTCAAACCAAGGTAACCATACTGAGAAAAAAAATCACTGAATATTCATCAAAGGAAAGTAAATATGAGGACACAGAAAAGATATCAATTAAACAAAAGAAAATACTTAACAGAAGAAAAGCATGGTGCATACAACACACTTTTATCCAACAGCATTATTTTAACTTGTAAATCAACAGATTGAAAAATAGGGAAAGAATTTAACTTTCTGCTGGCTAAATGCTAACGATTCTCATTTGCATCAGCAGATATATACAAACAGATTCATATTTATTTACTCAGTAATGACTGCTTCTATGAACTTTCAAAAATATTGTGCTTTTATAGCAAGATATACAATAGTCCAAAGAACTGTGGTATCTGGCTTAGATCTGTGAGTCCTAGTACTATTCAATTTATAGTATAATTTAAAGTAGTCATGGTGGTGACATCAAAGTAAGGCAGAGATTTGAAGCTGAGTTCCACTATGCTATCTATTTTCATGTAAACTACTACAAACTGTTTAAGATTTCTCAAGTCTTCATCTTGGCATGAGCATGTTGATGACTTCTTTGAATTGCTTGATGAATAAATAGGATAATGTACATGAGATATTTAGCACTATGTTAGTAATATAGAGACGTTAATGAAGAATAATACTTATTATCATGTTGCTTAGCTTCTGAGTTTTAACTTACAACTACCTTATCAAGCCTTTATCAGAATCATGTAAGCCAGAGAATGAAAATGTTGTTTTTATATTACAAAGAACCAGACAAATACGATAACATCATCAACTATCAAGTTTCATATCTATTTAGTATCACAAACTTTTTCTATTATGTTGAGATAATTCAGAGTATATGCCATTAAAATTTATCTAGACAACAATTGTGCAAACATATTAAGGTGTTAGACAATTAAACAAGGAAAAAAACCCTCCATTTCTAGTCTGAAATAACTGGGCATGCTCAAAACAGGCTCTAGCAACTTTAGAAGGGCACCAGAATGAGCCTTCAAATTATTGGTATTTTAAAACCAAAGCTACACTTTAGAACAAATAAATCACTTAATTCACAAAACCCTAAGAAGTTCGGGGGGAAAAACTGTTTTTATCAAGTAATCAGCTTCCTATTGCAATTAATAATTCATTTTATGTTAGTTTAAATTGGAGTTGGAACTAACTCCTCACAGGAAAGCATAATCTTGGACCAGAGAACCCAAAATCCAACACCAACTGAGAGAAGGCAAATAACAGTGAACATGGAGGACAGCCACCACTGAGCACATGCTAACAGTCACCACATGCAAAAAAAGGTCCCTATGTTGTCATTTGGAAACATTTCAACAAAAATCAGAAATCCAGAGTCTTGGGGCAAAATCTTCTGAGATCTAAAAGATAGAAATCCATTCAAAAAGATTTTAAGCACTGTTCAGACCAAATCTTATCTAAAGTCTGGATTCAGGATTCAGCCACTGAAATGCATACTCCAAGCTCAACCCTAGTGCAGGGATATCCTGCTTTGTTAAAAATGAAACGTATTAAAATACCAGTAAGCTAGTGAGCTGCAAGAGAACTGAGGGAAAGAAATTTTCATGATAAAGAATTCTTGTAAACTAGGGAATTAATTTTTATAATTTAAAGAAGTAACCCAATGGTCCATGATCTAGATAATTAAACCATTCCAACAAGGCAGAGATCCAAACTAGGAAGAGTCCAAGTCCTCACACTCATTCTCTATTTCATTGGACAACTATTTACCTACCATATACTGTGTCTTTATTCTAAAGCCTGAGGTTCCAGAAATGAGGGAAATACTACTCCTATATCTACTTAACAAATATGATGTGAAATAAAATTCAAATTCTCAACAAAGAAGAAAGACATTTAATCCAATGTGGGGTGGGGGGCGGGGGACCCAGAGTCCCAACCAGATCTGGGAGACCTAACAGTGAACACCACAGTGAAAAAAAAAACAAAAAAAACACCCAGATCTCCCCTTGACTAAGCCCCCTTTTAGGGGTCCCAAGCTGTGAATGTGACTCCCCAGAACCTTCCGTATTGGGGGGCCCACTGCATCACCCGTTTCTGTCGAGGTGGTCTCTATTCATTTGACTTCTTTTCTAAAACAATACATAGAGTCCTGGTGAATGTCATACCCTTGCCTGTCATCAGGATCTATCAGTCCACATTCAGTGAAGGACACAGGTTGAACACGATACCCCCGAACCAGAACTCAAATAACCCATGCTATGAGCATCACTGGTCCAAAGGTTACAACAACATCATTGTTTTGCTTTGGTTTTGTATTTTGTTTTTGTTGTTGTTTATATTTCAAGTAGCGTTGGTGCTATGCCAATGTCCAGTCCACAAGGAATGTGTCCTCAAGGAGCAGCATTTAATTAACATACATAGTGCCAAGGAACATAACTTGCACTACCAGAAAACCTATAAGGGTGATACAACCTTTAGTTCTTCAACCCAAGGCAAGCACCAGCCACTGGCCAGCTTGATGAAGACATTCTCGGAGGAACCACACCATTTCACCAGCTCCGAACACATGATGCATCTCTTCACAGGTTCGCTTCTCTGGCAAGACATATTTTCAGACCACTTCTGCCCGTGGGGAGTAGGAGATTAACTAGCAGATGTAGTTTAGAAACTGGCATAGGTAGCTATGGCTCTCTCCTCTTATATTTAGTGACCACTTTTATAGTCCTACAGAGACATTTTAAAAAGAGATTTCACTTCTATCTGCTCACAGAGAGAAGCCTAAAACAAATGACTTGGGTCTGTTTTCCATCTCCTCTGGCAGGAGCAATTTCTTTGAAAGACTACTCTCTGGAAAATTCAAAGTTCAGCTTAGTTCTTGTGGCTGTACTACTTTCCAGGAAAAGCTTTCATGGGCCATGAACTCAGGCAGCAGCACATGACAGAACAAAGAAAAACTGAAAGACAAAGGCTTTTGTCACACTTGCCTTCTCTGTGTGTTAACTGTCCAGTCTCCTATGGTAAATCCAACCCCTTCTAAAAGGAGAGTCCAACAAACACATATCCTGCCTTTGCATGAATAATAAAAAGGCATCCCTCAACTTCTCAAAGAAGGAATTGCAGAATTGATGTCCCATTTGAGCTATGACTCACCTAAAGGATGGATTACCCAAAAGAAATGTAACTGAATCGCCAGCCCAACATGCCCACTCTGAGTACCTTGGGCAGCGCACAAAGCATGCAACTGTGAGGATGGGCACTGTTCCCACTACTGCCATCACCACCACTCAAGTGTGAACACTGGAATCTTTCACTCAGACTGCAGCTATAGACTCCTAAGCAGTCAATGTGCTTTCTGCCTTGCTTCCTCAGCAGATTCTCTATTCAAGGGAGAGTAAGACTTAAAAAAAATATAAACTCAAATCACATCATTCCCATGCTAACAATCCACCTAAGACTTTTAGTCTATTCAGAACAAAACCCTGACCAGTCTCCAATGTTGCTATTCATCCATGAAGCAGCAGGAACACTATCACCTAGGAACTCATATAGTAGAATGAACCAGACATTATTACTGTTATGTATATTTGTGACTGCATGACCAATATGAATTTGCAACATGTACGCTCAGAAAAATGAGAAAATTATATCCCATCTATGTATGATATATCAAGGGGCATAAATGCATTCTACTGTCATGTATCACTAAATAAAACAAATGGAAAAAAAATTAAAATAAAATGCAGAGTCTCAGGTCCCACCCCAGACCACATAAATCAGTCTCGGCATTTTAATAGGATTCCCAGGTGATGTGCAGACACATTGAAGTTTGAAGATCACCCGTCTACCAAATCAAACAAGACTGAGCTCCCTCCCCCACCCCAACTGTGCATACTACCACCTTTGCTTACTCAGCCCCAGCCACTGGACTCCTTGCTCTTCCTGATATGTGGCAAGCCTCATCATACTATGGCACCTGCTCTAACTCTTTCCTCTGCCTGGAACGTCCATCCCTCAGGAAACTGTCCTGGCTGACATAGGTAGCTCACCACTTTCAGATTCCTGTTACTGCCATCATTTTTTTTAATTGACATAATTATACACATTTACAGAGTACAGTGTGACAGGTCAACACGTGTATACATCATATAACGATCAAATCAGGGTAATTACCTTTTCTATTGCCTCAATCATTTATCATTTCTTTGTGATGGGAACATTCAAAATCCTCTCTTCCAGTTATTTTGAAATATATAATCAGTTGCTATAGAACACTAGAATTTACTCGTTTCCAACCATATTTTGGTAACTGTGATCCAACCTCCTTTTATCACCTCCACCCTTCCCAGCCTCAAGTGACCTCTATGCTACTCTCTCCTTCTGTGACACCAACTGTCATTTTCTCAGCTCTTCCCTCACCAGCCCCATTCTCCCCTGCCAACTCCAGTATTTCCTGGATTCCTGCATCCTGCTTTGATTTGATCATGGTATTTATCACTTCTTTATATATTACATTATATTATATGCTTAGATGAAAAATTGTTCTCCCCTACCAATATAAGCCCCATAACTGCAAGGACCTTGTCATTTATTTATTTCACTGCTGTATCCCCATGGCCCAGCATACAGTAGGTATTCAATAAATATTTGATGAACAAGTGAATATATGAAACTAGCGCTTCTAATGAACAGTGGCTTAGGCAAGTATCCAAACTTGTTTTTACAGACCTTGAAAAAAATATCTAAGGCACTGCTGATTTCTGAAAGAAAATTAGCTGTAGCTGACAAGGAGTCTTGGTCAAATCTCCATAGCAAGGGGACAGATCTACAAAAGACCAGGTGACTCCAGGAAGCTTGAGCTGCAGCCAGAAGCTATACAATAGTTCAAACATAAGAAATACATGTGTTTAAATTTAGATATTTCTGGGGATGAAAAGAATTGGCAATACCAAGTACTAATGAGGATGTGGAACAGCAGGAACACTCATTCACTGCTGGCAGGAAGGCAAAATGGGACAGTCACTTGGGAAGTCCCACACATAGGCATCTACCCAACTGATTTGAAAATATATCTGCACAGAAAAACCTACACATAAAAATTCATAGCGGCTTTATTAATAATCACCAAAACCTAGACACCACCAAGATATTCTTCAATAGGTGAAGGACACGTACCTTCAATAAACTGAAGTACATTAATAAAATGAATGACACTGAAGTGATGAAAAGGAAAATGCTATGAGAGCAATTCAACATATGGATGAATCTTATATGCACACCTAATTTCTGCAAAAAGAAAAATAAAAACAGGAAGATACCAATCCCAGAATGAAATGGGAAAATGAGTCTGAGTCTATTACGAATGTCTGCCATAACCTCACGGAAAAGAGTAAGGAAAAAGAGGCACTGACCTAAATAACTTTGGAAATGACTAGAAACTGTAAGACTAAAGACAGAAGGACCTGTACATAGGCACGGGGAACCTTGTGAAGTTATTCCTTACACAGGCACAGTTAGCAATTCTGAATGTTGCACGTGTAGACTTAGATTGATCATGTAAATAAAGGAATGGTTTCTCACTACTGGTGTAGGATGTTAGGGGAAAGCAAGGGGAGAAAGCCAGGATAAAATGTGATATCAGAACAGAAGTGGAGACAACTGTAGGAAGTCACATTTCACATAATGGAGACAGTGCTTATATGCATATATTTTCCAGCTCCATCCCCTGAAAGGGTCCCCAATCTGTGACGCCCTGGTAGCAGAGAGCCCGTTTCCCAGACCTTAATTTCCAATTCCCAATAGAAGGAACCAGAGTTTCCTGGAGAATGTTTGGTCCTAGGACTGATGCAAGAAATACACAAAGTAAGCTAGAAATATCTCATGGTGCCAAAAAAAAAAAAATAGGGGGGTATATCAAGGGAACACAGGAGCCAACCCAAAGAACACCCAATGGCTACAGTCAGAACAAGGTGAGCAAAGAACATATAGGGAACTACAGGATGAAAACTCAAAGTATAAGATGCATATTCCTGAGGCCATGCTGACAGAAATAAATGCTTGAGTAAGTAAATGGAGAACAAATATCCTGTGTAGAAAAATTCTAAACAATTTAGGTAAGCATTCCTTCTATTCTCAAGGAGGTGGAACATAACTTTCCATCCCTTACCTTTGAGCTCTCCTTAGTGATTTGCTTCCAAGGAACACAGTATAGCAAGGGGGACAAATTACAAAGTAACTTTACAATGGAGGAACCTGGAATACTACCTCAGTCAGGAGAGCAAGGTTAAAAGGTTAATATGAACAGCCATGGGTCAGATGATGGTATGTACTATTGAGAGTGTGGGTTGAGAAGAGCACTTTTCCCCCGTGGTCTTCCTCCCCAGAACAACATATGAATCACCAAAAAGTATCAGGTAGACCCAAATAAGGATCCTCCTGCAAAATCCAACGAATAATTCCCCTAGATGGGATCCTGGAACAGAAACAGACCCTTAGGGAACAACTAATGAAATCTGAATAAAAGATAGAATTCAGTTAATAATAGATTAGTATTTATTCTTTAGTTGTAATAAATGTACCACAGTGATGTGCTACCATAGGGAAGGCTGGTTGCAGGAAATGTAGGAACTCTCTGTACTATCTTTGTACGTTTTCTGTTAATGTAAGATTACTCTAAAATCAACTTTATTTCAAAAAGAAAGCAAAATTGAACATCTTCCTAAGCCAGGTAATCTTCCACAATCATCTACAAGTTATATTTAAAAACAAGTTATATTTAGACACAAACCCATATTTGGTGGTTTTCATACTTCATCTTATTATTTAGTCTTATGACAGCCCTAGAAGCCAAATATTAGGCTCACACTTTACAGATAGAGCAACAAAGATTATGTAAAGTCATCTAGAACTATGCAGCTAGGAAACAGGGGAGGTGGAATTCAAACCTATATCTCCCTGACTCCAAAGTCCACTTTCTATCTAGTACACTATTCTGACTTTTATGACATTATTCCTTAAGTCTAAAATACAATGGGCTGGAAAAATGAGGGGGGAAAAAAATCTTTGTAACTCCACAATCTTAAAAAAGTAGCTTCAACATTATGGCCTTCCAGAGAACAAGAGTCAACTTTGGCAAGTAATATTTAGACAGATTTACTCCTGGGGGCCCCACCCTCTAAGTAGATACCAGCACTACATGACTGCAGCAATCCAAGGCCCTGGCAGAGGCAGATAGCACACTCTGGGTAATATAGGGACAGGTCAACAAAGGCATGATTTTAAAAGGTGATAGCTGGGTTTAGGGAAGCCACAAGGAACAGAACAGTTCCATGGAGGTACCATAGTTATCACTCCCTTTCAGATGGAAGAAACTAGAGGACAGAACAGTTACTAGAGCTTAAGAAAATAACCAGGTGGGGCTGGGGATGTGACTCCATGCAAGAGTATTTCCCAAGAATGTATGAGGTCCTGCAATCAATCCCCAGTCCTACAAAAGAAGCAGTAAGAAGGAGGAACAGGAGGAGGAGGAGACCACCTGACATGAGCTACAGATCCCAAATATTATCTGTTAATTAAAAATAAAACTGTAAAAAATGCTGAATGCTATTTTTTTAAATTTTTATTATTGGTTGTTCAAAACATTACATACTTCTGCTGAATGCTATTTTAACATACTACATTTTTCTTCTGATTCTACTTTAAGCAAATGAAAAAAGCTTCAAATTTGATCTCTAGGTTGTTTAACAGCCAACTACACAAGAGTCTACTTCAACACATGTTGTAGCAGTTGAAGGGGGCTGATAAGAGATGGCACTTGTTAGTTCACCCAGTTTCTCCCAGGAGTAATAAAGAGGAGGACTGTGTGAGACCGCTTACACTTGCAGTATTTTTCTAGGGAGAGTGAAGGAAGAACAGTCACATCCTCAATTCTTTAAAGTCTAGCTCAATTTAATAGTCAATTTAGCCACCGTCCCCAAAGGGATGGACCTGGGTGGCCCAACACCAGGATAACCATTTCCCCAGAACCAAAAGTGAACACAGAGTGCATGGTTCAAAGTGCTGGCCATAATTCCAAAGCCCCAAAAGTTATATTCATAACTCTCTGGCAACATCATGACCTGTCAGTCTGAATAATTAATTTTTAAAGATCTTTGAAGTCCCCAACAGGAAAAAAAAAAAGTGACTTCAAGAAAAGAAATGCAAATGGCGAAGAAATCCAAGTTTTCTGTAGGATGATCTTTACCCACTCCTTCAATATTATCTGAAGCTGTCTTGCAAAACGCTGTAACATGACTGAAACATCCCAAGTTAAACTTTGATATTCATATTGATCTTCATGCCCTTATATTTAATAAGAAATCAGCTCTGCTTTCTCCAGCATTAACCTTGTTATGGATAAATTTCAAATGAAAATGACATGTGTGTACGATGCACTGATTCATTCAGAGTACTGGTGCTAAGGGACGAAGTGATAAACTAACACTGAGCCTCAACTTCTACATATGCACATTAATTCATTGCACTCTCACAATAACTCTTCAAGGAACATCTGTGCAGCTGAAGAAACAGCACGAAAAAGAATTACAATGTGGAAAATCCCACAGCTGTCAACGACCAAGCCAGTGTTCATAGAGCAAGCCCTTCCAATGTACTATGTTTCCTTCAGAAGACAGATCATATTAAGCTTTCTTCAGGAGTATTTTGGTGTTCATTTTATGTGTCAATATGACTTGGCTAAGGGATACCCAGACAAAGCATTATTGGACATTTCAAAAGATATGACCATTGGAATTGGTGAGCTGAGCAAAGCAGATGCCTTCACCAATGCACATGGGCATCATCCAATTCACTGAGAACCTAAATAAAACCAAAGGGTGAAGAAAGGGCAAATTCCCTCTCAGGGATGTCTGAGACATCTGTCTTCTACTGCCCTCAGTTGTTGGCATTCCCTCTCAGGTTGCAGACTCAGATCAGGACTTACTCCAATAGCCCCTTGATTCTCAGACCTTAGAACTCAGACTGAATTACACCAGTGGATATCCTGGATGTCCAGCTTGCAAATGGCATGCTGTGGGGCTTCTCAACCTCTATAATCATGACAGTCAACTCCTATAATAAATCTCTTCATATATATATATATATTTATATATATATATATATTTATATTTATATATATATGTGTTTATATATATGTGTTTATATATATGTGTTTATATATATATATATATATATGTGTTTATATATATATATGTGTTTATATATATATGTGTTTATATATATGTATTTATATATATATATATGTATGTATTTATATATGTGTGTGTATACACACATACACACACACACACACACATAAAACCAGTTTCTCTGGATAACTCTGATATGATTATATAATCTCATTTTAATTCTATATTAAACAGCCAGATTAAAAATTATCTCTGCATTTCCTATAAAACAGCTGAGAACATTTAACTACCATCACTCCTAAAGTCCTCTACATGTTGCTTTATGTAAAAATTTCTTTTAGAATTCAGTGTAGACAGACATTTACTGTTAAAATGAGCATGTTCCCTCCTTCCTGATAACAAGAATTTTGCAACAAATCATAATATGCCTCCCAGTCTTGACTGCCAAGAAAGCATCAAATATAAGACTGAATCACAACAGCTGTATTGGGTTGTCGGTGGTGTTTGTTTTTCCTTCTATTCATGGTCCTGTGTGTTCATCAAACTTATTATATGCTTACTGAAAATGCAACAGAGCACATTAGCAGTCTTTTTTTACTATATATGTATTTATATTCCAAGAAATATTATTTGATCCATGATATATCTAAATCCATGAAATAGGAATCCATAATAGTGAGGATCTTGCTGGGTGGATTGTCAAATGTTTTTAAAAATAAGCATCTTTTCCTTGATCTGTACCATGGCTCATAATTTTTATGAGCTTTGATGTACTCTCTGAAAAATAATAGAGCTAATTTCTAACAATCTGAGTCATTGCTATCTATTGCAGGCACAATGGTTCCTAGCATACCCATCATTGGGTGATAATAGAGATCAAAATAATAACAGTGGTGTTAATAATTCATTTGGTTATACAGCAAGTGTCCCTCTAAGTGAAGAGGAAGGTCTCACATTTCTAAACTATTCTGTTACACTCAGCAGATGGATTAAATATTTAGTGAGTTGCTTAATATTTCATTGTAGACAAATCATAGAAGGTTTTGCCTACTCCTGGGTACAAAACCAGTGATCTAGTACAACACCTATAGAAATTTAAATCATAAATCAGTTTTAAAGGCATTAGAGTCAATAGGACACATATA